>NW_015654457.1:0-918 GCF_001515625.1 Sinocyclocheilus rhinocerous
AAAAATACCGTGATATCAATTTTTGGTCATACCGCCCAGCACTATTCCAGGTTATTTAGTTGGGATGTCAGATGTTTTTGGGCAAGGGTTGGTTTGTTTAGTGAATAGACTTTTCTGAAATGTTCAGTCCAGATGTTTGGGTCATAGATGGGAAGGTGTTTGGCCTCTTTGGATTTGCCTAAATTGCTCCATAAATCCCCAAAATAATTTTGATCAATTGCTTCCTCAATTTTGTTTATTTTTCAGTTTTCTTCTGTGTTAGCAGTGACTTGTATATTTTAAGGGTTTGTTGATATGTGGCTCGTATTTGTTGGTTTGCCGGGTCTCTGTGTTTTTGTTGATATGTGGCTCATATTTATTGGTTTGCTGGGTCTCTGTGTTTTTTTATTTGATAATGATCACAATTCTTGTCTTCTGAGTCTATCATGTTCTCAGCTTGGGTGCTGCGGAGCGCAGCTTCATACTGGGCAGGACTGTCTTTACTCCATATACATTTAGGGGGGGGGATATAATTCAACTTTCTGTTCTGAAGAGGGCAGATGATTCCCTGACCTGTTGAGACTGAGGATTATGTGACTGTGGTCTGATAATGGCAGCTGTGGCATGACTGTGAAATAATTGATCTTACTTTGGTCTATATCTGTGATGGCGTAATCTACTGTGCTGCTGCCTAGATATGAGCAGTATGTAAATCGACCCAGAGAGTCACCCTTTACTCTGCCATTAACTATGTAAAGACCCAGGCTTTTGCAGAGCTGCAGGACTTGTTTTCCATGTCTGTTAATTGTGTTGTCATAATTCTGGCGTGTTTTGGCCAAACGTTTTTGTTGATGATTAAGTGAACTGTTTATATATTTGTCTCCATCTTATATCTTTGTCTCCATCTGAGCTGATGTAGTCCACTTCCTTCCCCGTTCT
>NW_015654458.1:0-583 GCF_001515625.1 Sinocyclocheilus rhinocerous
CTGAAATTTCATACAGAAATTTTCAATACAGACATTTTGTATTACTTGCAAATTCTATATTTGATATATTGCCCAGTTCTAGTAGCACACACACATATATACTGACCTTGCCTATAAACACAGGGCCAAATGACTGTCACCTGTTTGACTGTGTGCGGGTGTTTTGAATCTCTCTGAGGATATTTACGTGTGTAAATGCATACCAAGCTTTCCAATCTGCTGTGTAAAAGTGCTAACTCTGCCAGAAAGAGGATATTTCCCCTGGCATCGAGACGAGGCTCAGATTAGCTACAGCAGATACATCTGAAATAAGCTGTTTAGTTTCTTCCACCTTTCCTGCAGATTTGGACTGGATTTGAACTTGTGTTTCAAAAATGTGTTTTCACAAATTCTTGCAGTTGGTGGCACCTATTTTCTCACTAATAGACTCATTGTTTAAGGTTCCAATGGCTATTTAAAATCAAAAAAGTATGTTTGTACTGTACATGTTCTCAATACAATGATCACTGCCACAATTCTCAAGCCTTGTAGCTGGTTTCCAGGGCATTGCTGTTAGGTTGCTGAGTGTTCTGGGTAGTTTCCA
>NW_015654459.1:0-531 GCF_001515625.1 Sinocyclocheilus rhinocerous
GGATAATAGCTAACGGTAGTAGTACTAATATTAGGGATTTTTTTTCCATTTATTTAAACTTCAAACACTACATTCTATTATTTTCGTATAATAATAACTACTATTGTACTTTTTTTTATACCAAACACAACTATAACTTTGACCTCACAAAAAGTACTGTGGCACTACAAATGTACAGCGATGGCAACAGATGTTAATACCATGGTGCCGAATAATTACCATGTGCTATTTAGAAGGTACTTCCAGTAACAGCATGGCTTTACCATGTTTTTATTCAGCTTGACGACTGTAAATTATTTGTAAGACTTCTTAAAACATTTCTTATATTCTCTCATACATTACAATTGGCATTTTGGGAAATTTAAGTTGCAGTACCAGTGAAACTGCTATAAAATATTAAAATAACACAAATATATTCTTACCATTTATAACCATTTGTAGGTGGTCAGCACTACCATCCAGTGGTTAACACTGGGAATAGAGTTAAAAAAATATATAAGAACAATGCTGGGCATTTATTAATTTAAAAAC
>NW_015654460.1:0-924 GCF_001515625.1 Sinocyclocheilus rhinocerous
ATCCGCCGTGTTATTCTGTTATGTTTTCTCCCTTTCTTTCCAAACGCCAGTCTCCCTTTTCTGCAGAATGCGACATATCCACTCAACCAATCATAGCGCACCATTGCACACACTCTAGACAGTAATGGCAGCGCTTTGAATACACCCGGCTTCCTAGTTTTCCTCATCTACTTTGTGATCAACAAACAAACTTACGGCTGCACAATAAATCGCATGTGATTGTCATGTGCATCTCGTCAGTAAAGCCGGTTCTGTGAATAGTAAATCTCCATCACATACTTTCAGATGGAGCAGCATTTAATACACAGAGCCGTAGATCACTGACAAGCGACGCAATATCGCGTTCATAATCGCAGATGAGTCGCATTCGATTATGAACGTGATATTGCGTAGCTTGTCAGTGTAAGTGTTTTTATTAATGCCATTAATGTTTTTGTTAATATAGCGTATAGCACTATTCAACTAAATGAATGTAACATGGTAAAGATGAATGCACTTTTGGAAGTTGAATGAAAGGTAAATGTAATTTTGGAATTTCTGTGGTCTAATGTGATATTGTTGTTCATGTATGTTCATGATGAAATTTTATTTTATTGTTGTAATTAATTTATAGCATTAACAAGATGACCCGTTGAATTCATTTTGGGAGCGATGACTGATTGAATGTATTTTTAGTCCAGTGCCTGTATATAAGATTAGTATTGACCAAGTTCAGAGGCTGTCATATGTGGATCAACTTACTATGTTGTGTATTTTCAACAGTTTCAATATGAAAAATAACTTTTATATTGATTCAATGGATTTATTGCATTGAAAAAATAAATAAATAAATAAATAAAAAAACGTGTCATGGATTTATTGCATTTTGGGGGAATTATTATTTTTTTTTATAATAAATCTTTGAAAATCAAAATCTGGATTTGA
>NW_015654461.1:0-967 GCF_001515625.1 Sinocyclocheilus rhinocerous
AAAAGTAGTGGTCCCCTGGAGTTGTGTCACTTGTGTTACATTTTAACAAAAATCTTTTATTTTGAAATAAAAATCACCCTGAAGACAACCTTTGAAGAAAGGCCCATGATATTTTTGAAAACCAAAACAAATCTTTAGAATCTGCTGTTAACTTTCTTATCCTTCTGGCAAAATTCAATTTTAACAAACAAAGGTTTCTTAAGAAAATACCTACTTTTATAGATTTCTTATGTGAAGTAAAACATTTAATTAAATCACTAAGAGTAATTAATAACAAAAAATGTATTTCTTTTTTGAAGAGATTTGATGAGATCTTTCATGTACAGTGATTAATGCTTGTTTTGATGTTTTTTTTTTTTTTTTTAATCCTCTTTTCTTTATTTGTTCTGTTCCTGCCTTTGTTCATAAAAAAGCTGTTTAATTATTTGTTCTGTTCCTGCCTTTTTTATGTTCATAAAAAAAGCTATTTAAATGCATCTTTCTCTTTTAACAGTCATTGTCAACTTTTCTTCTCTTCCATATGTTCTGATGACATTGGATGTATTGTTGATACACTATGTGTAATGTATGCAAAGTTGTATTGCATTAATGTCATCTCTGAATTGTTTGCAAAAAAAAAATAAAATAAATTAAATAAAAATAAAAAAGCCCACGATAAGTCCACTGTCTCTTTTCATTTATCAGAAATGTTCTCATTTATCTCATGATTTCATATGAAGCTTTTAGTGGAAGTCACTGGTGTGACCTACTTTATTGTTAGGGAATTGTACAAAACTATACGCATGGATTAAACGACTTAATTTAGTGAGTATACCATGATTGGCAACATGTGGTTTGATACCTTGCAGCAGACTTTTTGCAAAATGCATTTTTCATGAAAATTGTCACTGGTGTCACCTTCCTTATGGGTAAATAAATGCATGAATCATTAAGCTGTCATTTATGTATATTCATCGAATAATGTGGT
>NW_015654462.1:0-547 GCF_001515625.1 Sinocyclocheilus rhinocerous
CAAGAAGAAGGTGGACCCGCCCTCCCCCTCACGCTTGCAAAACTCGGTTAGAGAGAATCGTGCCAAAATTGTAAGCGCAGAGCAAAGAAAGACGGAGCTGTACACATCGATTTATTTCGGGAACTTTTTGCCCCACATGCACAAGTCATTTAGACATTTGCAACAGTTAGTTTTGTACACATACAGATTGGTTCTATGCAGTCAATCCGTTTTGCAGTTCTTTAAACTGTTGTTTTCGCTTGCAAATCACTGTTCACAAGCTTGCAGTGCTTTTGACCGTCTTTTGGCGAAAAAAACGTGCCAAAAGTGTAAGCGCGGAAAAATGGAAGTCAGAAGCATGCAGATCATATTTATTTTGCGTTAGCATGAAGCTGCAGTTTCACAATACATGAATTACACGTACGAGTAACAGTAAAATGCTTGCGCTTGACGATTTAAATCTTTACAAAGCTTCTCTTGCGCATGCAAATGTAATTTATGCTTACAGTCTTATGTACACTAACACAACTCTTACCCTGCGTATGCAAATCTTTTTGACGTCATTCTA
>NW_015654463.1:0-589 GCF_001515625.1 Sinocyclocheilus rhinocerous
CACAAAACAATGTTACAATTAATGCACACAGACGTGTGTATTTCCCAGAAAAAATAAAAATTTAGTTGTAATAATATCATTAATATATATTATTAATTTCACTAAGATATATCACATTTAGTTAATGCTTCCATTTGCTAAACTAATTCATTCAGAAAGTAGCAAACATTTTCAGAGCACTGAAAAAAAAAACAGCTAAACATTATAGTGCAATGAGGCCTTCATCAGAGCATATTTTGTATTGCAGCTACATCACATACGGGCCTGACCACCCTGACTGGCCTTTTCATTGATAGGTCTACCATAGTTTGTCTGTTGCAAGCCACTCCTCCTTATATATAAAACATTGATATCGCCCACTTAATTTCCTTTTCAGCTCTGTTTTGACTCAGTGCAGAAATGTTACATATTTCAGCTGCAGCTTTATTGCTCTTTGGGACGGGTAAGAATTATTTTCCACTGTGAACTACAATACTATAATAAGAAACACTTTATAAATTTAAAATTAGGTGATATTGAAATGGGGAGACACTTATTTTAAATTAATGATATTGTTTTTTGGTGTGCTATTGTTTTAGTTTTCTTGTTT
>NW_015654464.1:0-575 GCF_001515625.1 Sinocyclocheilus rhinocerous
ATGAAGTCCCTTTTCCTTCTTAAAGATCTCAGCGATCATTCCTGTAAACTCAGTGTCTTTGCTCACATCAATACCACATGCCTTCAGATCTTTCTCATAGAACACAATGTGTTCCTGCTTCAGCTGTTCAAACGCTAGCTTAGCTAACTTCAAAATCATTGGACTGTTTGAATCTAAGTTCTTTGTTGATTCTCTTTCTTCTGGTTCATCATATTTCTGGTTCTTCATGTCCATCTGTATCAGCAGGAAGTGGATGTACATTTCAGTGAGTGTTGTGCTGATGCTCTCTTCACTGTTCTTGATCAGTGAGTGTTGTGCTGATGTTCTCTGCATTGGTTTCATTGAGAATATCCAGAAGTACTGTGGCCGTGATCCAGCAGAACACAGGAATGTGGCACATGATGTAGAGACTACGAGACGTCTTGATGTGTGAGATGATTCTGGAGGCCAGGGTCTCATCTGTGATTCTCTTTCTGAAGTACTCCTCCTTCTGTTGGTCACTGAATCCTCGCACCTCAGTGAACAAACCTACATACTGAGGAGGGATCTGATTGGCTGCTGCTGGTCGTGATGTC
>NW_015654465.1:0-620 GCF_001515625.1 Sinocyclocheilus rhinocerous
TTTTGATCTCTCCCCTGCGCTTCCGCGTGCGTCACTTCTGAGCGCCGCATGCGCAAAGCTGGCCTTATACGTCATTCTCCCGGAACTGCTTCCAGTGTACAACAGTCGTGTGAGACACTTTTTTTTATGGATGGGCGCATTTTATTTAACTGCTTTTGGACGGATGCATGCAACGCCCGCTGAGTGCCATTAAACAGCTTGAAAGATCAAAGACCATTTTTAATATAACTCCGACTGAATTCGTCTGAAAGAAGAAAGTCATATACACCTAGGATGACTTGAGGGTGATTAATTTATGGGCTAATTTTCATTTTTGGGTGAACTAACCCTTTAACCTTGTTTGTTTACAGCTTAGATTTTATTGATCCAGGGTGTTTGCACTTTCAACGATTTATAATGACAAAGCGACCAGAAGTCACACATTAGAGAGATTCTAGTATTTGCCACTTACACTATGTGAACTTTTTAGGAAATAGTTTGGATGATAAAACATCTGCAAAGAACATAAATGTCCATCTATCAGCTCAAGCACATCAATGGAGTCTCATTGTAGAGTTAGATTAGAGTAGATTTGTTCAGGAAAAGCAGCTCAAAGGCTATGATTAGATTGACCATTATTT
>NW_015654466.1:0-166 GCF_001515625.1 Sinocyclocheilus rhinocerous
GCCCTTCCTGGGCTAAACGAAACATCAGGAGCCCTTTCTGGGCTGAACTGGGGATCCCGCGGTCGCTCCTCCTCATTTTGAGACTGCCTTCCCTCCATATTCTGGCCCTGTATTCCCTCCATAGTCCGCTCACCCTCAGCCATGATGCAGGGGGCGGAGCTCCTCT
>NW_015654466.1:389-538 GCF_001515625.1 Sinocyclocheilus rhinocerous
GGGGAGATGGTGGGCTGGGCTCAGGGTCCTGAGTGGGGCTGGTGTCGTCGTCAGCGATGCCCACGGTTAGCTGGGACTTGCAGGACTTGCAGGACCACTCGACAAAGGTGGTGAAACTCTCTCGAGGACCATCCCCAGACAACTGCGCT
>NW_015654467.1:0-704 GCF_001515625.1 Sinocyclocheilus rhinocerous
TTCACCAAGAACAATTTCTGATGATTTTTCAGTTTCTTTCTCTTTCAGTTTTATCTCTAGAACTCAATATATACACTATCATTAAATTAAATTAAATTAAAAAATGTATCAAAAGTAACAGTAAAGACATATATAATGTTATAAAATATTTATATTTCAAATAAATCTTATTTTAAACTTTAGATTAATTAAAGAACAATGAAAGATGTATCAGGTTTGATGCTAAAAATTCAGCTTTGCGTCACAGGAAGTAAATGACATTTTAAAATATATTCAAATAGCAAACTGTACCCCAAACATTTGAATGGTAGTGTAAGTGGAACATTCTTTGCATTAATGAATTTATTAGTAACAGAATCTTCTAGTTGAAAACTGGCTCATGGTGACACAAAGACATGACCTGCTGGTTATGAATATATGCAAAAAAAAACTGGTGACACACATGACCTGCTGGTTATGAATATATGCAAAAAAAAACTAATGACTAATGGCTAAGGAATCATGAAAAAAAATTGAATAAGCAAAAAAATAATGCAAAATACCATCTCATGGCCAGTAAGAGATATTTACAACCAATTCACCCACCACTGGCAGGTGTGATAAAAGTCCTGACCTACATCTCAATTTTATATAATATGGTTTTGAGAAATGAGAATAACACCAATAAAAAATACTGGACTTGGCTTGAAATCAAGTATAGGAAG
>NW_015654468.1:0-258 GCF_001515625.1 Sinocyclocheilus rhinocerous
TTACTATTTTTATTGTATTTTTGCTCAAATAAATGCAGCAGTGGCTGAGGCTTTTTTCAAACACAAAAACTTTTGAACATTAGTGTACCAATTAACACAAATGCTCTTATCTATTTGATCAGTGATCTGGATGCACTCACTCACTCACTCATTCATTCATTCACTCATGCATTAATTCACGCATTCATTCATTCATTCATTCATTCACTCACGCATTAATTCATTCATTCATTCACTCACTCATTCATTCATTCATTC
>NW_015654468.1:318-530 GCF_001515625.1 Sinocyclocheilus rhinocerous
GATGCACTCACTCACTCACTCATTCATTCATTCACTCATGCATTAATTCACGCATTCATTCATTCATTCATTCATTCACTCACGCATTAATTCATTCATTCATTCACTCACGCATTAATTCATTCATTCATTCACGCATTAATCGCATTAATTATTCATTCATTCACTCATTCACGCATTCATTAATTCATTCACGCATTCATTAATTCATT
>NW_015654469.1:0-826 GCF_001515625.1 Sinocyclocheilus rhinocerous
AATATACAGAAATTGAAATTGAAGTTATCAAACACAAAATTCTAAATGAAATATAGATGAATCCTTAAAGCTACAAAAGCTATTTTTCCCTCTTTTTTTTGTTGTCCTTTGATTAATAGACATTACAGCAGCTGGTTATTAGGTTATTCTGGCTGTTATTTCTTTAAGAGCTGCCGCTGCTGAACATGACAAGGATCTGACACGTATGCATTTCTCTCAACTCTTTTTACCTTTTCTGACCCTCTTCAGGTCTTAAAGTCTCTATTAATGAGCTGACGAGTTAAATCGGGTGTGTTAGGTGAGGGAGACAGTGCTGGGTTGCTCCAGGACAGTTTTGAAAAACCATTTCAGAGACATGTTTTTAAATGTGACTCATATAAAATACATTACATGCATGCAGTTTTAAGGCAGCTTTAATCGCCTTTTTGGTAACTTCAAGACTTAACTGACCACGACATTGCATGCACGTAGTTTATTACGTGCTTTGATATGAAAGGATACAGGCTACAGTGTGCGCCGGCGCCATTGTGCGTGCAACTGAAGAGCACGTGCTGCGAGCACAGTAACGTTTCCGCGCTCGCTTGACTCGCGCCTGGCTCTGAAGTGAAGAGGAGCGCGCGTCTGAAACGTCTCCCGTTCTCGGTCGTTCTACGACTGAATAAACGCTCTTCTTGTCAAGAGAAAAAGTGACAGAAACAGCAGTTGTGAGTGGGGTGGCCAACCCTAGCCCCATCCCTGCGTTAATTGCGTTAAATATTTTTAAATATTAAAAATATTGAAAATATTAATTGCCTGAGTTAACGCGCTAATTTTGACACCACTAATA
>NW_015654470.1:0-725 GCF_001515625.1 Sinocyclocheilus rhinocerous
GCAAGATGAGGTGAGGCGAGATATGAAGATGAGACAAGATAAGATGAGATGAGATGTGATGAGGCAAGATGAGATGAGACAAGATGAGACAAGATAAGATGAGATGTGATGAGACAAGATGAGATACGAAGATGAGATGAGACGTGATAAGACAAGATGAGATGAGACGAGATGAGGCAAGATGAGATGATACACGAAGATGAGATGAGACGAGATGAGATGAAATGAGACAAGATGAGACGAGATGAGGCAAGATGAGATAAGATGAGATGAGACACGAAGATGAGATGAGACGAGATGAGATGAAATGAGACAAGATGAGACAAGATGAGGCAAGATGAGATAAGATGAGATGAGACACGAAGATGAGATGAGACGAGATGAGACAAGATTTGAAGATGAGATGAGACAAGATGAGATGAGACATGATGAGACAAGATGAGATGAGACAAGATACAAAGATGAGATGAAACGAGATGAAATGAGACAAGATAAGAAGATGTGATGAGGCAAGTTGAGATGAGACGAGATGAGACAAGATTAGTTGAGATATGAAGATGAGATGAGACAAGATATGATGATGAGATGAGAAAAGTTGAGACAAGATAAGATGAGGTGTGATGAGGCAAGATGAGATGAGATGTGATATGAAGATGAGATGAGACAACATGAGATGAGACAAGATACAAAGATGAGATGAGATGAGACAAGATGAGATGAGGCAA
>NW_015654471.1:0-246 GCF_001515625.1 Sinocyclocheilus rhinocerous
TGCCCAGGTGGAAGCAACACTTCTAGTTGAGTGTGCTCGCAACCCGAACAGGCAAGGCACGTCTTCCAGTGGGTTAACCTCTGTTTGGAGACAGCCTTTCCCTTCTGCTGACCTCCGTAACAGACAAAGAGCTGGTCTGAGGTTCTGAAGCTTTGTGTTCTGTCCACATACAGCCGCAGCGTGCGGACGGGACAGAGAAAAGCTAGGGCTGGGTCTGCCTCCTCCGAGGGCAGCGCTTGGAGGTTC
>NW_015654471.1:489-1359 GCF_001515625.1 Sinocyclocheilus rhinocerous
TTCAAAGGGAGCCCTCTGCAATGCCGCAAACACCAGAGGGAGATCCCAAGAGGGTACGGAGTTAGGGCGAGGAGGATTTAATCTCCTTGCACCCCTCAGAAACCTGATGATCAGGTCATGCTTCCCCAAAGACTCACCGTCTACAGGATCGTGATGTGCGGCAATTGCGGCAACATACACTTTCAGGGTGGAGGGAGACAGCCTTCGCTCCAACCCCTATTGCAGGAAGGAAAGCACGACTCTGACCCGACATCTTCGGGGGTCTTCCCGGTGGGAAGAACACCAATCAACGAACAGGTTCCACTTCAAAGTATAGAGGCGCCTCGTAGAGGGGACTCTAGCGGAAGTGATGGAGTCTACCACTGATTAGGGTAGGTCACCTAGAACCTCCATGTCCCGTCCAGGAACCAGACATGAAGTTTCCAGAGGTCTGGACATGGGTGCCATAGGGTGCCCCGTCTCTGAGAAAGCAGATCCTTCCTCAGAGGAATGGGTCAAGGAGGGGCTGTCGCGAGGAGCATAAGTTCAGAGAACCAAGTCCGATTAGGCCAGTATGGCGCAACTACCAGGACCTGCTCCTCGTCCTCCCTGACTTTGCACAGTGTCTGTGCGAGAAGGCTCACTGGGGGAAACGCATACTTGCAGGCTCACTGGTGGAAACGCATACTTGCGAAGGACCTGGGGCCAGCTGTGCGCCAGTGCATCCGTGCCGAGGGTGTCCTCGGTCAGGGAATAAAACAGCTGGCAATGGGTCGAGTCCAGAGAGGCAAACAGGTCTACCTGTGCGGCTCCGAAGAGGTCCCGAAGAGGTGCACGATTGAGCACGCCAGGGATGTGAATGGCCCAAAGCGACCTCAGATGCTTCTGACT
>NW_015654472.1:0-1303 GCF_001515625.1 Sinocyclocheilus rhinocerous
CAGCACTAAATGTGGACGTGAATGTACACCTCCATTTAAAGGTATGTTATATATGCTTTGTTCCCCAACACGCACGCATGTTTTTAAAAAAATGAAGTACCTGAATTTGGCCCACAGCACCGTTTCAAGTGCATTGCTTTTCAAAATATTAATAAAACTTGGAATACAACTTGCTGTAAAAGAAACTTGTGGCTGATGCTTTGAGTGCTTCGTGCTGTTTGCCGCTAAATGAACAGACTAATTCTAACTATCTTTATCCATGCAGTGAGGCCTGATCCATGTCTCTGACTGTATCCATGCAGTGAGGCCTGATCCATGTCTCAGACCAAATGTGTGCTGATAACTCTTCCCATGATGATCAATGTCCTGCCTGACCAAAGTGTTGCTCAACCACCTGTGCATGCAGCTAACCATGCCAGTTTAACCATTGGGAATTTAGGTCTTCAACGTTCACCAAATAAATCTCATAGTTTAGCAAGATTTCTGTGTTGTGTGGATTTTGTTGGATTTCTAAAGGAGTTTGGCAGCAAAAGTAGTGGGGAAATCCTTGAACTGAAGTATAAAGCTACCAGAAATGAAACCAAGAACATTGATTAATGCTGGGTTCAGACTAGACAATATTTTTGTCGTCCACTACTGACACCCTAGCTGAAATGCTGGAATCTTGCGCCCCGACGCCCATTGTCGTTTACGAATCCCTATGTAAAGCAAATCGTTGCAAAATCGGGCTAAAATCATGTTGTCTTAACCGGGCATAACACTAATGCGAGTGATTTAGTATGTGTAAGTCTTGGTTTAATTTTGTAAAACATTCAGTGTTTAGTGACATATTTTTTTTAAAAATCTAGTCCTAATGACTGATTTATAATAATACTTTTCGCTCATCCCTCATAAAATATGGTTTAGAGACTGAAATGTAGAATTTATTTCATTAAACTCAGAACCTGTATCTGACTTATTTTTATTTATTTATTTTTTTAATGTTACCATATTCATTGCCCCTCTGTGGCATTGTGTCCCTGGCGCATTAGTAAGTGAAAGGGTTGCCCAGAAAGATGAAATATCCAAATTGTTAATGCACCACTAATCTTATGATCTACTATAAATTAAGTATTCATTGAAATTGGATTTAGAATTTAAATTACAAATGGAGTCAGATTATAAATTGGAAAAACAAAATGAAGTGATTTTTACAGAAGCAGCAGACAATACGCATGCATAATCTTTCACTCCACGCCATTGGATTCTGTCGTTGGAGCAGTGGGTGGTCCTTACAGTGGTCTGGCTGGCTAATATAAAGACA
>NW_015654473.1:0-330 GCF_001515625.1 Sinocyclocheilus rhinocerous
ATATTTTAACTTACACTCAAACTTACACTTGATTTAATTCAGCTAGTTACCAAGGCAACTCATTTTCATTTAGTTTAAGTTCTAAACTAAATAAGAATTAAATAAACAAACAAATATAAATCGATACAAATATAAAAATAAAATTGCATTCAAAATATTAACAAAAACTATTATATCAGTGATATAAAAAAATGACACTTATGTAAAATATTATTTTTTTCAGTTTATTTTGAGGTGCACATGAAAAAATTCACGAATAAACAGAAACAAATCTTAATATAAACTATATAAACTTATATAAAACTTTTCTCAGTTATGACTGTCTTTTTT
>NW_015654473.1:464-548 GCF_001515625.1 Sinocyclocheilus rhinocerous
GACACAGACACACACAGAGACACAGACACACACAGAGAGAGACACACTCACACACACACACACACACAGGTTTGTTTTTGTGAA
>NW_015654474.1:0-1149 GCF_001515625.1 Sinocyclocheilus rhinocerous
ATTGACAGCAGCAATGGTTGTCCCCTCCACCATGTTTAAAGTTTAAGACCCGCCCAACTCGGAAACTCTGGTATAAAAAAAAATTTCCCAGTAGTAAATACGACTTGAGAGGCATTCACGAAGGTGCGTTCACGCCATATCGGAATTCCTGTAGTTACGAGATTCCAACTACAACTGGGAGTTTTCTGAGAGCTACGACTTGTACCCCGTGACCGCTGTACCACCTGACCACCGCAGGCTCTGTTTAGGTGTTGATAGTGTTGCCATAGAAAAGCATAATTCCGAGTCCGAGGACGTGAACAGCTCAGAGTAGAACGTCACGTGCTGTCATCTCGAAATTACGGTAATTACGATATGGCGTGAATGCAGCATAATTTCCGATTAGGAAACTCGTGTTTATGATAATTCAGATAACACGTGAAGGCAGCATTAGTGTAAATAGACGCTGCCCTTCTTAATTTGTGGCTACTATAGGCTATTGTCTGCATGTCATGTGCAGGGCACGTACATTTCTTTTTTGCATTTATTTTTGCACTCCGCAGCTGCCGTGGAACTGCAGCGTTATTTTTTATTTTTTTTTAACTACGTGCGTCGCCGCGCCAACTTTGTTCTTGTACAGGTGCTGCAGTAGCCTACATGAAGTGTTTCTGTTGCTTGATGAAAACGTCTCTGAAACCAGAGGTGGCTGGTGAAATTTTTTTTAAAGCGCCACATCCAGAAATTTTTCCCATAATAACAAAAGGAGAAGTAGTAAGACTTGAAACATTTTAAACAAAGATAATTGTTGTACCAAGGTAAAGTTGAGGATGATTCCCACAAAACTATTTTCTGCAAGCGTTTTTTCAAGATAATTAAAATATATATATATATTTTCATAATTCACAATTTATCTATACAGTGCAACAGCAAAAACTTTTTATTTTTATTTTTTACATTTGTTTAGAGAGCATTCTCTATAGACCAATTTGGCGTTTGCAAACAGTGATGATCTTTCTTGTGGGAGGAGTCTATCTGGTGGCAGAAAGTGACAGTTTTAAAGTAGCGGTCTATGGTAGCCATGGAATAAAAGAATAAAAAATGAAATTTTGAGTTTATATTTCAGACTTTTCTCGCAATTCCTAGATTATATTTCACAATTCTGATAAGAAA
>NW_015654475.1:0-1073 GCF_001515625.1 Sinocyclocheilus rhinocerous
CAGTAATACAATTTTAAACTCAATTCTAAAATTAATCGGAAGCCATTGAAGGGATCTCAGAAGGGGAGTAGCGGGATCAAATTTCCTCTCTCCCTTCAGGAATCTCGCCGCAGCATTTTGAACGACCTGTAAATGTGCCGTTTGGGACTTAGATATACCAAAATATAGGGTATTGCAATAATCCAGGCGAGAGGCAATGAAAGCATGGATAGAAATCTCCAAGGAACGCTTAGGAAGAAAGGATTTGATTTTCGATAGAGAACGAAGATAGAAAAAGCTGGACCCAATGACCGCGCTAATCTACTTGTCGAATTTGAGGGAACTATCTACCATCACACCTAGATTTCGTACTTGGGGAGAAATTAATTTATTTAACGATTCAAGGTCAAGGTGATTTCTTGGCCTGGATTCTGAAGGGTCAAAAACAATGACTTCTGTTTTGTCTGAGTTCAAAAACAGAAAGTTCTTGGCAAGCCAAGCGTTCACATCCTCAAGACATGCTGTTAGATTACCTAGAGCACTCTTATTTTTCCTAGACAATGAAACATTATGTTTCCTGAAGATGGAACCCAGAGGGAGAAGATAGAGAGAAAAAAGGACAGGAGCTAAGACAGAGCCTTGAGGCACACCACAGGATAGATTGTGAAGGGAAGAAGAAAAACGTACTATTTTTTACAGAGAAACGTCTATTGATTAAAAAAAATATTTAAACCAGCTTAAAACAGTCCCCCCTAACCCAACGCAAGACTCCAACCAAGAGATAAGGATCATTTGATCGACAGTATTAAAAGCAGAGGACAGGTCTAACATTACTAAGACAGTATTGTAACTGCCCATAGTGCAGTTACTGTGGTTTCCCTGACTTTTATCCCAGAGGATCAGTACTCTAGAGAGGAGCATGGAAGCATGGAAAAGGTACTACAGTTAGAAAAACCAGAGTAAGAGTATGTTTGGTTGGAGAGAAGCATGGCTTCCTCTTGTGGTAACCTCATGTGTAGAGTCCAGGTTGGGAAACCATTGTTTTAAGATCAACCAAGTAAGTGGTTTGTTGTTCATTTTGTGTGGTTAACATT
>NW_015654476.1:0-406 GCF_001515625.1 Sinocyclocheilus rhinocerous
TAAGTTAATACTTGTTAAAAACAATCACTTTAGCAAAATTTGTACTAATTTCTGCTTATTTTGAAAAATGAAATAATTTTTGTTCAATAAATATGCTGTCATTAAAATATGTTAATATAAAAATATATTTTAAAATACAGAAACAAAACTCAAGTAAAGATTCTGAAAGTATTGAAGGAGATCCAATAATAATGGAATATTCACAGTAGTAACAACAAATGATATTTTATTATATGATATGATTAATATCATGTTTTTAAATATGATGGTTTCATTCTAAACATGGTGATTATCTCTAATATGGACACCCAACATAATATATGATATTTACCATCTGAATCTAACCATGCCATGTCAACAAATGGAAAAGCCAGCCATCTATTAATTATCATGTTAATTACTGTGC
>NW_015654476.1:473-1941 GCF_001515625.1 Sinocyclocheilus rhinocerous
TGTGCCTTTAGCCCCAACAGCAGGGGCGGAATACCATACTTTTACATATTCTTTCGTTATTTAAAAACTGTTGCTTTAATTATCTTAAACAAAACTGAAAATTGTTAAGAAGACCTTTGTCTCAAAATATATGCATTAATTTGAGCGATTCTCATTTGCTACTTAAATCTACAACATTTAAAAAAACATAAAATATTAGATCAAGTCAGCACAGAATCAACTTTGCGCTGCTGCGCGCGATCGCGTCAAGGATCAGACAAAAATACATGTGCATCTTGAAAAGCGAATGTTTTGGAAAGTGCTACGCCGCGTTTTTGTGCCATCTACTGGTTTAGATGAAAATAATATCAAAGGCGCCTTTTACCCCCGGGCGCTTTTAGCCCCGTTGTACCTAATGCTTAATAGATTGTTAGTTAATATTTATTCACATAGCTACAAATATGAGATAATGTGCTTGTTAATGTTTACTAATGTACTTATTAAAAATTACCTAATAATTAACATATGATTATTTAATGTATATTGAAATGCTTACAAATGTCAGTAAACTTTCAGTTCATATGATCTTCATTTGTTGGTCTTTGTTTGTGGTGTAGACACCTATTTACACATCTTAACAAATAATCTATTAATTATTTGTTGATGTTTTTGCAGTACCCAAACTAAAGTGGAAACTATTCATCATTTGCAAATGTTTATAAATGTTTACTAATCATTAATACCTTTATGAGCAGTCATCTCAATGGCAAAAAGTGCCCCGAAAGAGTCCAGTGGTGTAATGTAACGAAGTAATAATACAAGTATTTTTGGGGAGTATCTGTACTCTGAGTATCTATTACCCCAATTTTACAGTCTCTGCACTGGCTACCTATTAAGTTCCGTATCAGTTACAAAATATTATTACTTACCTATAAGGCCCTTAATGGGTTAGCTCCTGCGTACCTAACTAGTCTTCTACCACGCTACAATCCATCACGCTCCCTAAGGTCGCAAAACTCTGGACTTTTGGTAGTACCTAGGATAGCAAAGTCCACTAAAGGAGGTAGAGCTTTTTCGCATTTGGCTCCCAAACTCTGGAATAGCCTTCCTGATAACGTTCGGGGTTCAGACACACTCTCTCTGTTTAAATCTAAATTAAAGACACATCTCTTTGGCCAAGCATTCAAATAATGAATCTCATAATCTTGTACTGCAGTTATATCTGATCCATTCAAATAATGCATCTCATAAGCTTGTACTGCAGTTATATCTGATCAAATGCGCATCATTATTCTTTAGCTTGGGTTAAACAAATACATTTTACTTGGTTGGAACAGCAGCTACGCTAATTATGTCTCTATTTGATTCTCTGTTTTTGCCACGGGATTGACTTCCCGACAAGGAGTTACCATGTAAGTACACTGGTATTACAGTGGTGCACCATCTCCACCAACTTGAGATCCAACTCCTCCCACTTTACATATCCCTA
>NW_015654477.1:0-547 GCF_001515625.1 Sinocyclocheilus rhinocerous
TTAGACTATATTGCAAGTAGCCTACATCAGTTTTTACCCTTAATCTCACTTTATCTGCTGATATTTCGAGAAGGGTCTGGCTGCAGACTTGCACTTGCACTGTCAGATCGCACTCTCAGACTTGCACTCTCAGACACTTGCGCTTCCGCAAGTGACGGCACTTGCAGTCTTTATTTTTTATTTTGTTCTATTTATTAATTATTTTTTTGTTTGAATCTCTCAACATTTTACAGCAGTAGCCAGGTGGTGAAGACAAGAAAAAAGAAACTAAATTACAATGTCACTTGCAATCGCCACTTGCTCTCTCCGCTACCTGCGACGTCACTTGCAATCGACACAAATCGTGCGTGTTGCCAATGGAGACAAGACGGTGGTGATTTAATTATTAAAACTAATTTAGTACAATAACGTACATGGTCCTGCAAGAAAAAGACAAGACCCGCAAATCCGTCGCTTGTGTATTTGGTGTAATGCAATGTGTTTATGCAGTTTATGGTTCAATAAACATTATTTTCCATATAATGTACATTATTGTTTCTCCTCTATG
>NW_015654478.1:0-645 GCF_001515625.1 Sinocyclocheilus rhinocerous
TGATGCAACTAGCGGACTGCAGAGTGGAGTTTAGGGAGTAAAGCCACTCAATGCCTCAGCGAGAGGAGCTCCACTCAGAGAAATGCATGACGATTGAGTAGATACCCTGAAACAGGAAGCCCCTTGGGGCGAGATATTGGTAGGGCGTCCCAGTTGGGGCAGCGTCTCGAAGCAAATACCCAGCCAGGACGTCCAGGGGGGCATCTTGCAAAGCATACACTCTGGAGAGCTCACCAGAAGGAAGGACCCGCAGGTCCTGGGATTGCGGTTCTGTACTGGGGACCTAATGACCAAGAAGGCTCCCACAGGAGCCTAATGACTTGGTCACATGATCTAGGAGGCATGAGGCAGAGAACAGGGCTATCATCCAGTCTGGATCCAGTATCGACGTGTGAGGCCATCACCGTAATGAGTCGATAGCAAGGGTTCTGAGTCCAGCAGAGGGGGTGCTCGCTGAGGACCTACCCTAAACAAGGTCAGAAACACAACAGACAGGTCCTGGAAACACTGCAAAGAAGGCTAGCAGAAGGGTTCACACAACCACCAGCGAACAGTTATTTGAAATGGATCGTACTCACCCACCATGGTTCCTGCATTTTGACATCACTTCCTGTTTGTTGCTGCCGTGTGTTTTGAGTTTGAGCT
>NW_015654479.1:0-2553 GCF_001515625.1 Sinocyclocheilus rhinocerous
TGATATCAGAGGAGGGCATTTAGGAACAGGTGTTTTGCTCTTTTAATTTGCTGTTAAATCTCTCTTCTGTTAATGTTTATTTTTTAGTCCAACTGTTTGGCTTTCCTTCACATCATATGGGCAAGGAATGGAAAAACACCCTTTAACCACATTCTACTGACAGACACACTATTGACACCTCAGACACAAACTCACACACTGACATCAACTACAAACTTCCATTAGTACAACATGTTTATGCAGAAGCTGTTTGTCCACCAACAGATCAAACCACATCTCTGTACAAATGTAAATAAATGAGACAACAGACAGGGTTCATTTTGACTCATTTTTTGACCATTAAAACTAAAACAAAATCGAAAACTATCCTCTAATTTATATCATGCCATCTGTGTACAAAACGTTTTGCCAAAATTAGTACTACACATAGTGATTCTCACCATTCCCAAAACTCAACCAAAGATTCTGACTCTGAGATTGCTGCTGGAGGTTCTGGGTCTCAGAAAAGATTAAAGTTTGATCTTCTCGTTGTGATAGGTGCATACTCCACATTATCTTCCTCTTTAACTTTCTGTGAAAATAAATAAAATCACATTTGGCATCCTGAAGATTGATTCAGTCAAATATGTGAAATCCTGATCTTTTTATGGTGATCAGCAGTGTTACATGAACATGAAACAGCTTGAGGGAACCCCATTAAACATCTACATCTGTAGTTTCCCAGTGGTTTTGCTTCAGGACCCAAATGTTACTTTGGACAAGTTCAGCTGTATATATATGTGACGGCCCATCCGAGCGGGATTCGAACCGCGGTCTCTGGCGTGGGAGGCGGGTGCACTAACAAGGAGGCTAAAGACTACAGCCACTAGCGTCAGTATATATACGCACACACAAATATGTAAATGCATAAATAACAACAGAAATGTGACTCTCTTTTAAAAGACCTGTGACTCATTTTTTTTGGCATGTATTTCACATGAGATCTAGCCTTTTAATGCAAGTAATAATGTCAGAACAGAACATTTATGATTAATGTAGCATATATCATTAATGTTCTAAGTTATTATTTTTTTTGTAACAACATAATTCAGTGGTCTGACTCAATGAGAAATATCCAATGCCATGTCCTGACTGGACGAGAGGGGGAGTTGGGGATGGAGATGGGTGATCAACTCCTGAGCAAAGCGATAGCTGCTGAATAATGACTGAAAGGACCTTATAAAGGGAATTATGATTGGCGTCATATTTCTATAGGTAGACGTGGATCAGTTGAGTGTCAGCTGATGCGAGCTTGACTAACGTGACCTGCCAGAACTAACGCTACGCTCCATGTGTCACGAACCCTATCTGGAGTGCCCACGAGCTCCGCTAGAGGGCACCTCATCCTGAACCCTTTACCATTCACCCCAGGCTCCATTTCACGTAATCTTTTGCCTGAACTCAATTGCAATCACCTGTCTCTCATCACCTCATCGTCTCACAGTATAAGAATGGCACACACTCTCACATCGCTGGTGACTGAATGTTAGCCTGTACGTTTTCTAGTGTCTGTGTTTCTGCCCATGTTTTATTGTTTTGCCTTGTCTTACCTTCGTGCTTTTGGATCCTGGACTGTTTATCTGGTTTTTACGATTGTTTGCTGCCTGCCCTGACTATTGACTGTTCTGTGGATTACTCTTTTGCCTGTGCCTTGGATATTACTGTTTGCTCGTGTTTTGACCCTGCTTGTTCTGACCACGCTCTTTATAATAAAGCCTTGCATTTGGATCCAACTCTGTCGTCACGACTCCCTCGTTACAACATGAAATCAGTGATTAAGCCCATTGCTGCAAAATGTGTTTTCGACATATTATCGCTCAACCCTCTACATTGTGAGTATAAGCTAAATAAAAATCTATCAATTTTTGTGACTAAATAATGTCTGTTGTTGGCCATTGGCTAATCAATTGTTAATTGACTCATCGTCGAGTTCACCGGAGATCAAGTATGCCGGTCTAAATGATGTCCGACTTGCTCTGATGTCATGCTGACATATGCCAAAAATCTCTTGCGGCAATGATGCGGCCTAGCAGTAGAGCGCAGTTGCTCTCCCCCACTGCACTGACCAAAAGCATGATGGGAAACGACTTGGTGACAACCCAGATTAATGCTCATTGGTTCAAAAACCCATAATGTTGCATTCTCTTTAAAATGTATGATTTTTGTAATGCATGAATATTCCCAGACACTATGATAGTCTGATCTCTGTGTGGGATCTGTAATCATTGTGATATTTCTAAATATAAGCATACATAAAATGTGTCTTTATCAAACTAAAAATGGATAGAAACATATTGTTGGGAGAAATTAAATTACATCATATATTTTCATATAAATGCAACAAATTTAAGTTACATTCAATTTATTAACAACAAAGTACAAAAGTGTAAATCACGCAATATCTGCCTTTGATCTCGTACTGTCAGTGTCCTTTTTTTTCCCGCACACGTTATAGAGTGCGAGAATCTCACATACCACATAGAATTGACACGCTACACAAATTATATCCTTTCT
>NW_015654480.1:0-747 GCF_001515625.1 Sinocyclocheilus rhinocerous
CACTGAGACTCATTACAGTCGTGACCTCATGTTTCATCCCTCAGGCATGTTTCAATCAGAATTACATCACAGGCAGAAAACTGATTCATGTCAACTGCTTCAACCTGCCACGACTGGGAATCAATGACTTCCAGCATATGAAGGTAAAGCAAACAGCACACAAACTGATACTACTCATTTCATGCAAAACATTTAGCTGGTCTCACATAGTCACCCGTGAATAACAAACTGGAAAATGTGTTCTGAGATTGAATCAAACTGCATTAACTACACAGTAAAAGATAATATCAATATGGATTACTAGGAAATTCTATTTATCAACCACAGCAACCGCATAGCAACACCCTAGCAACCACCTAAAACACAATAAAAAACATAGCAACGCCCTAGCAACCACCCAAAATACATAGCAACGCCCTAGTAGCCACCCAAAATACATTAAGAAATGCATAGCAACGCCCTAGCTACCACCCAAAATACATAGCAACGCCCTAGAAACCACCCAAAACACATTAAAAAACACATAGCAATGCCCTATCAACCACACAGAACACCCTAGTAACCACCCAAAATACATCAAGAAATGCCTAGCAACGCCCTAGCAACCACCCAAAACACATAGCAATGCCCTTGTAACCACCCAAAACACATAGCAATGCCCTAGCAACCACCCAAAACACATTAAAAACACATAGCAACGCCATAGCAACCACACAGAACACCCTAGTAACCACCCAAAATACATTA
>NW_015654481.1:0-613 GCF_001515625.1 Sinocyclocheilus rhinocerous
TTTTTTGATATTTTGTTATGTAATATAATATGAATCATACACTTTTAGATGTGACTTAATTGTCCAAATACCGCATCTTTTTCTGGTGCTGTCCATGGTGCTGATTATTTTTGGTTCTTTTGTCCCAACTGTAAAGTTATGTGTAGTGTGTATCAGCGTCCATTAGGAGGCGGCAAAGGGCACATCTTTTCTAACCCAAGTATGAGCACATGTGCTTATATTCTTTGTGTTTCCTTACAGGCCCTGATGGGGGATGTGCATGTGAGCCCATTGGTGATCTACCTGGCGATCCTGGCCCCCTAGGCCCTCCGGGTGTCCCTGGTGATCCAGGGCAAAAAGGGTTCCGGGGTCCTCTTGGTGATGTCGGACTCATCGGAGAGATGGGTGGGAGAGGTGTAACTGTACGTAAACCTGGTTGAAATTCAATGTTTGTATTGTGCTTGTGTTTGTAATTAATCTTTTTTGTTGTTGTTTGTGTCTCTTGTTGTTTCTCAGGGTCCCAGAGGCTTCACAGGTGTCAGAGGGCTTAAAGGAGAGAAAGGAGAAGTTATGGTGATCTGCAAAAAGGGTGAAGCATATTCGCAGTTAATGGATTTTTTTTTTTTTTTTTTTC
>NW_015654481.1:3704-5642 GCF_001515625.1 Sinocyclocheilus rhinocerous
AAAAAAAAAAAATATTTCCTTTCCAGGGAGATAGTGTTGTTGGTCCGCTGGGTGACAGGGGTTGTCCAGGAGCTGCTGGGGTAAAAGGCCTCAGAGGTCCACCTGGTCCTCCTGGCCCTAATATGATGGGGTCAGTTGGGCAACGGGGAGAACCAGGGGAACCAGGACCTCAAGGTCAGACGGGACCCCCTGGTCCTAAAGGCGTTCAAGGTAAGTAAGGCATTCAGTAAGCTGAGTAAGGTTTTGCTATCCACTATAAATACAATTTATTGAAAACAAATATCAGAATGGAGGATGTTGAAATCTGTTGATGTGTAAATGTTTGAGGTCAGTGAGAATTTCTTGATTTTTATTTATTTTTTGATAGGTGATGCCCTGCCCTGTGAACCTGGCATACATGGAGCCCCAGGTTCTAAAGGAATGCCTGGTCGTAAAGGTAAATATATATTGAAATAATTTCTGAATGAAAGAGTGAGAGTTCTCTCAGTTTGGTTGAAAAAAGAAATGATACAACTGAAGGAATAAGAGTATTGTAGAGGAATAAGAGGAACTGAGTATTGTAAAAGAGTATTTCATATTAAATTGAATAAGAGTATTGTACCTTTAAAGTGTAAAGTGTAAAAAATAAAATCATAAGTCTTTGTTATATATGTTAATTACTTTATAAATGAGATTATATTTTTACTTACTTTTGCTCATTATTGGGTGCCAATTTTAGTTCTAGATCTGACATTCTATATACAATCATTCTCTAAATGGTACCAATTTTTTGGATTAGTGCACTTTTGTGGTTATAACTCAGTACATGATATAACCAATAGATTCAAATTTGGATATTTTTATTGATGTTTTTAAAATTAATTGAAAACAATGTGGTTGACATTTAGTGGTCGCAAAATCTGTGGGAAAATGTGTGAATGGTAATTACTTTGACAGATAAATTAGAGAAATAAATTTGATCTTAATTTCTCAAATTTCAAATGTATGCTACTTATCAAGAACAAACATAGAATAATTAGTCAGACTTAGTTGATGTTTTGTTGCAAAATGTGTATTGAACTAATGAAGCCTGTTTTGGACTCTTAGAATTTCTTTAAAAAGCGTTTCTCTTAAACTGCAAATATATGAATTGAAAGGTACCCAATTCTCAAAGTAGAAATATCACAGCACTGATGATTGTTATCAGATACAGTATATGACCAAAACCTTCATGTTTTCTTCCAGGTGAGATAGGTCAGCTTGGAAATCCAGGATGCAAAGGACAAATTGGACCAGATGGTCCCAAGGGAGAGAGTGGAGATCCTGGCGATAGTGGGTTAGCAGGATTTCAAGGTAGAGAATATCATTTAAGGTTTTGGTGTATTTAAAAACATTTCTGTTCAATTTATGAATGTTTCTGAATCTTTGAATAAACCCTCTTTGATTCTATTCAACATGCATTTATCAATTATTCTATGTCCGCATGATATACCCACAGTATCAACTCGACTAAAGCGCGTCAAGTTCAAAAGTATTACAAAAATCTAATATCCCTGCAATCTCGTCCGCAGGTCCAGTTGGATCTTTAGGAGATCCAGGTGACACTGGGCCAGATGGCACCAGTATTAGTGGCTCACCTGGCACACCTGGTAATCGTGGACCCCAGGGTCTAAAAGGGTCTTTTGGAGACTCTACTACAGGGGCCCCAGGACAGATGGGGCCCGGTGGTATTCAGGGACGTCAGGGCCCTAAAGGTGTCCCTGGATCTCCTGGACCAATTGGATTGCAAGGTACTACATTGAGACATTGAGACTTGAATAATATCTGGCAATATCTGGCAAAACAGCAATAGGATATAAAGAAAATAGTATTTAATGGTTATTAAATAAAGGTTTTAGGATTTGAAAATATCCAAGAAAGTCCATCAATATTAATTGACTTTTTCTGCAGGTGCATCTG
>NW_015654482.1:0-544 GCF_001515625.1 Sinocyclocheilus rhinocerous
CGCGATTTGTTTAGCATCTCAACCGATTTGAATCGTCACATGTTTTTTTTTTTTTTTAATCAAACACTATTTTTGTCACCATTTCTGAACAATCTTATCAGGCTATATTCACAACAAGCTTATAGATCATATCCAGTTTTTTTCCCATTTGAAAACATTAAATAATGTGTGCAAATAGCGATATGCCGGTATCAAATTTTCATGTTGCGATTAATTGCTAATGCTTTTATTACGGTATACGGTATTATCACGATATTGAAATTAAGTTTTAAAAAAAGTGCTGTCATAATACATATAACAGGTTTAATAACTTTTTTCTTATAACAAAAATAACTGAACATTTAAATGCAATAAAGCAATACAGAAAAATGTACAAAGTTAAAAGTTTTACACAGATTAAAGTGCAAAAGAACTATAAAGACCAATAGGTATCACTTTACAATAAGACCTCATTACCGGTAGTTAACCTTAGTTAATGCATTAACATTACAATAAGACGGTAGTTAACCTTAGTTAATGCATTAACATTCACAATGAGCAATAG
>NW_015654483.1:0-852 GCF_001515625.1 Sinocyclocheilus rhinocerous
AAAACTGTTCACATTATAACACTATTAAAGTCCAACATAAAAATTGATTTGTTTATATTTAGTATTTTTAAATTATATTATATTATATTATATTATATTATATATTTTAATTTGTGTAGTTAACAAAAAAGTAAATACTAACCTTCTGTAGTTGGTTTATGCTTTGGGTTCCAACCTAGTGCAATAAAACCAGCAGTACTCAAAGGCATTAATGTTTTTAAATGACATAATAACTTTGGTTTTTAATCCGTCCTTCTTGAAAAAATTAGTCCAATTTGGGTTTTGAGGAGGCAGCCTCATCCTACCACTGGTTGTGGTTTTGTCCCTGAAAGTTAGTGTGTGTGCTTTCCATCTGTGGGTGAAGGTTCACTTTGGTATAAAATCACTAGATTTAGTAATGACATTTGGTTAGGGGTCAGATGTGATACACTGAAACTGCTTTGTTGTTGTTTTTGGAGATAACATTGTTAACATCAACTTTTTATGTTTGACTGACATGTGACTAAGAACTCACGGATATTCATTCTTGATATTTAGAGGCGATACTTGATATCATAAACAGAAAAGGGCAGTTTCCCATGAATTGGCGATACTTTCATAAACAGAAAAGGGCAGTTTCCCATGATTTAAATGCATCTTAATAAATGTTCCACACACTGTGCCGAACACACACAGCCTCAAAAGACATTAAAATTAGTTCTAATATTTTAACAGACCGTGGAGTCATTTTTGAATTGCAAAATAAAACGGAATACCTTATCCAGTTCACTCTTCATACAAAATACTCTTTTGCTGTTTTATTTATTATGGTTTACATTTCTTTTTTCTTATCCCATACGTATGTTCCAGTCA
>NW_015654484.1:0-1430 GCF_001515625.1 Sinocyclocheilus rhinocerous
TAGAATTTAAAAACCAGCTGTAGCCAGTCGTCCTCACAAAGATTTGATTAATCATGTTTAATATTTGCGACTGTCTATGCTCTGGAGATGCATTCCCTAGGCTGTCAAACATCATTCATCCTTATTTTTCTGATTTTGTCAAACACATCTTATTTTTTAGTGTTTCATTTGTAATAGGCTATAAGTTAACATTGCAAGTTCATTTTTTTTAGGCTATTCATTTTGTTTTGCAGACGGAAAAAAGTAAAACTGAATTCTGTAAGAATCCAGAATAAGCTCTGATTTCTATTTTTTCCCCATAACATTAAGCATCCTTTTATTTCAACCTGGAGTCTAATAAATGTTAAACAGGAAGAATAAAATGGTAGCTTATATATAAACTGCACTTATTTATGACTATATAGGCTTCCTAGCCTATATTAATTTTAATAAAACGGTTAGTTCCATTCCTCGATTCTGATTGGTCAGCAGCTGTGTTTTATTCATGATATAGCACGGCTTTGACCGCTTCACCCAACGGTTCTGTGTATTACTGAGCAACATAAGCAATCATTAATATAGCATCAAAACTGTTTCATTTATTATGTATTTCGGCAGAATTAACTGTTTGTTATTTATTTAATGAAGTATGAGTGACCCCTGTTGGCGTTATGTTGCATCTTTCATCTTTAATTTTGAGACCCCGCCCTTCCCCCGTCTAATAAACGCTTCTCAAGCGGAGATGTTTCCGATGTGAGGAGGGAATATTACTGCATGCATTAGTTTTCTGTTTCAGGTATGATTCTGTATTTTTGATGGAATCTGAGCTGTCTGTCAGGTATGATTCTGTATGTCCATCAGTTTACACTGTAATGACGCTTGAAAACTCGCGCTGTGCCGCAAATCGGTCTGTTTTAAAACTAATAGACGGAAAACAGACATTTTCTCATGCTGAGAGATAAGCAGATGTGTGTGAGAAAATATCATATATGGTGTTCAAAAAATAAATGACACAGCGGATGATAAGAGCTCCTATTCTCTGTTTTTATTTAAAGGGATAGTTCACCCAAAAATGAAAATTCTGTCATTAATGATTCACCCTCATGTCGTTTCAAACCCGTAAGACCGTCGTTCATCTTCGGAACACAAATTCAGATATTTTTGATGGAATCTGAGAGCTGTCTGACCCTCCCATAGACAGTAATGTAATTACCACGATCAAGGTGCAGAAACGTAGCAAGGAGATCTGTAAAATAATCCATGTGACATCAGTGGTTCATCCGCAATTATACGAAGCTACGAGAATAATTTTTGTGCGCAAAAGAAAAGAAAAAATAACGACTTTATTCAACAATTCGTCTCCTTCACATCACCCTGTATTTTGGAGAGTATCAGCTGGAACACATCACCATTTTGGAGAGTATCAGCTGGACGTAAACAGCGTATGCTGT
>NW_015654485.1:0-1412 GCF_001515625.1 Sinocyclocheilus rhinocerous
TTTTCCACGACATTCTAATTTATTGAGATGCACCTGTAGATATGACGTTCTATTATTTATTGTGCATAAATGATTGTTCTAATTATTCTGTATTTTGCAATTGATATCGAGTAGCAATTTGACGATTTCATGTTAAATTAGTGAATAAAAGACTGCTCTGATCTGTCTAGGCTATTAGGACTTAAACGGATTGCAGTTAATCCGTGATATATGGACCAGGTCCAGACCCCACTGTTCGGCATGTGATTTGCAGATTAATTTGCCAATGTACACGTTTAAACTATTTAAAACCACAAGAAGAAGAAACGAAACAGAACTCAATTCATTACTTACACGCTGTTCTCATACACACCCGAAGCGCGCACAAGAATAGAGACATGTTTTCGACAGCGCGGCATACCGAGTTGATTCCTCTTTCATGTCTCCCTGCGTTTAAGATGCATACGTATGGGGGTTTTCTGTTACTTCGCAACACTGAAAATATTTCCGTTTTAAACCATGAAGGCGAGCCAATGGATATCACACAAGCAACGTGCAGACTTTGCGCAATAGTTATGCCGGTGAACATCACTATACAGAAAGTGAAAGTAAAAAAACGGACAGAGTTTTCTAACGCTGCATTAACAGCGCATATTCTCTCAGTGACGAATCTACTTCAACATGTGGTGATAACAGTATAAATGAATAAACCTGTTTTAAAGACCCCATCCACAACCCCCCCTCCCAGTCCGCAAGATTTTTTTTAAACTGTAACCGGTCCGTGGTGTAAAAAAGGTTGGAGACCCCTAATCTAGCTTGTGGTCAGAGCGTGTTTAGTGCTGCGCATTCCGGTTGTGGTGAGAATTGTCTGCCCATTGCCCTAGATTCACAGTTGATGGGCAGAACATGGAAAGGTCCTGACTGGAATAGTTTTCCCTATCAGTAATTTCCTTCCGTTTATATAGGAAGTGTATAATGTGGTTATCTGTCTGCAAACTGCACTCCAGGAGCCCATTTCTGAAACCTTACTTTCATGCTGGACCTATGATGTTTTGGTTAATTTATATGCCTCATAGAACTACCTACTGAGGGTCCGGAGCCAAGCGATCTTCGGACTTCGCCTTCAGATAATATCCGTGAGCTTGAGTAATGCGCGGGAGCCGTGGTTGGGGAGTACGATCCATTTCATCTGCTCTATTGTTAGTTTTATGTGAATTTACTAACTAGCTTTTCTCTGCAGTGCTACTTGGAACTGTCTCTGGTTTTCTGACTTAGTTTTAGGGTTAGGACCTCTGTGAGCACCTCCCCTGCTGAAGTCAGAACCTCTCGCTGTTGACTGATTGTGGTGATGGTAGCTCACCCGTCGGTACAGGATCCAGACTGGATGATAGCCCTACATCTTCGCCTTCATGCTTACTGTCCCACGCAGCCCA
>NW_015654485.1:1550-4033 GCF_001515625.1 Sinocyclocheilus rhinocerous
TAGGGCTATCATCCATCAGGTTCTCCATTCAGGTTGAGCATTTTTCGGAGAATAATGCTTCGTGACGTGCTCCCTGATGTCCTGGCTGGACAGGCCCACGGCACCTCCCTGTCACACTGCCCTTATGGTCGAACCAGTGATTCGCCCCTCCGCGGAGTGGGCTTGAGCACACTGTGTTCCCCGAGGTACGAATGAGATGTGTTTCTGCGGAAACCCTTCCTGAGTGCTTCGGCTCTGAGCAGCAGTAGATCTTTATGCATTAATGGGTTATTGGGTCCCATTGTTTCTACAGGTTCTCTTCGGTTCTGGTTAAACAGGACCCATGCTCTCTATCAAGATAGAGAGCATAAGACTGCGTTTAGCTGCATCCATTGACAGTCTCTCATTGGGCCCTGCTAGACTGCCCCTTCTAATCTAGTGCTATCTTCTGGTCGAGCTAAGTACTCCCCTCACTGCGAGGGTTAGCTATGAGCCTATCGCTCCCAGTTTGTGCTTTGAGGGCCCGCTTTAGCTTGAGAGCCGAGAGCGCTGCTCCCGAGAACTCCATATGCAAAAATACTGAGTTGTTAGGCCTGTCCTTGTCACCTCCATGGTCAGCTGCCTCTATGTTTGGACCCTGTTGTTCCCTGTTGAAATGTGTGATCCCCTCTTAAGGTTAATCTGCTCCCCGGTGATGGCCACACTCCCCTGACCTGGAGGGTCTTGAATTAATGAATGATGCATTTATATAGCTTTTTATTGTGTGTACGCTCACCACACACCAGCTAGAGGTGGAGAGGAGAGAGAGTCATAGAGCCGATCAAGTGGATGAGGATTATTAGGAGGCCATGATTGACAAGAGCCAGTGGAGGGAATTGGGCCAGGACACCGCGGTTACACCTACTACTCTTTACGAGAAGTGCCATGGGATTTTTAATGACCACAGAGAGTCAGGACCTCGGTTTAATGTCTCATCCGAAATACAGTGCTTTTTGACAGTATAGTGTCCCCATCACTATACTGGGGCGCTAGGACCCACACAGACCACAGGGTGAGCACCCCCTGCTGGTCTCACAAACACCTCATCCAGCAGCAACCTAGTTTTCCCAGGAGGTCTCCCATCCAGGTACTGACCAGGCTCAACCCTGCTTAGCTTCAGTGGGCAACCAGTCTTGGGTTGCAGGGTGATATGGCTGTGGCGGTGAGCTCTTTTATGAGCTCGCCGTTCCTGGGCAGATTATTTGAGTCTTTCTCTCTACTTGAGTGCTAGGCACTTTGCTCCTGGGATATTGATCATTTCGGTTGAACTGGGTTCTCTTTGCTAAGAGTCAAGCCCTCCCCTCATTGAGATCCGTGACAGCGACATCAGGTAGTTTGGCCGCTTGCTGCCTCACTGATTAGTTGCTATTTGGTCGAGCCTAGCAGTGCTCCCCTCACCTCGGAGGGTTACCATTGAGCATGCCACTCACAATTGAGCGTCTGAGGCCTCCTCTCATCAGGTCCTCCACTCTTGGAGCTCCATTGAGCAGCAGCCTCAGGTTGTTAGGCCTGTCTCTGCTTCCCTGTTAGGCTGCTCTCTTTGTTGGTTGAGCTTAGTAGTGCACCCCTCAACCTAGAGGGTCACCTATATGCAAGTCGAGAGTTTGTGTCCCTTTCTTAGTTTGAGAGCTGGGTGCTACGCTCCTTCAAGTTATGTATGAGCATAATGCTCCGGAGCCTGTCCTGTGATTATTGTGGTTGAGTTGGCGATGCTCCCCTCATATGGAGGGTTTTTTCTATGAGGTACGCCATTTTCAATTCACATACGCTCTGAGTATGTGGACTCTCACTGAATTAAGTAACTACTCTTGGAGCATGCTACAGTCACATAGGGTTTCTAGGCATGTCTAAAAATCTGCCTTGGTGACCCCTTAGTAATGGTGTTTCTAGAATCCATGTTATGGTACGTGCACAAACTGAGCTTCTGTGCATTTTCTAGAACCCACATTGTGGTAAGTGTGCACGCTAAGCATTCTGCGCACTTTTCTAAAATCCTGTATGGTATGGGTTACGCACAGCCAGCCTGGTTCCCTTTCTCCGAGTTGGCTCAGGCCCCAGTTTTCACCTTGGGCCCCACTCTACTTATGTATACTTGGTGATAACTTCCTGAGCAGGGTGTTTGCTACCAAAGACCTGTCGAGTCAGTTCCTTTGGGCAAGGTCATACAGAGTTGGCGGTAGCACCCTGGGTGACAAGCCAGGGTCCTAGTTATTGTCCTAGATGCTTGGCCGTATTCCCTTAAAGGAATCTCTTTTGTTTCTGATTCCAAGCCGAAGGCGTTCCCCCATAGCAACCTCTAGAAGACACAGTGTCTCGTTCCCTTCTCAGGGAACCATGGTTACATACGTAACCTGAGTCAATTTCCCATCCTGAAATTGCGTCCCATTCCGGCTCTGGACTGCAGCAATAATATTTTGTCACACATTATTTTGTTTAGTTCAGAATCGTGGGAGAATCGTGATACC
>NW_015654485.1:4148-4831 GCF_001515625.1 Sinocyclocheilus rhinocerous
ACTGCAGCAATAATATTTTGTCACACATTAATTATTTTGTTGCAGAATCGTGGGAGAATCGTGATACCTATTTAAGAAAAAAAAAATGTGATTCTCAATTTCCGATTTCTTCAAAATCCAGAATCGTGCAGCTCTAATACGAGATGTGAAAGGAGCGGCATATATACACACACAGGCATTTCTACTCTTTGTTGAAACAGAAGTAATGTATTAAGCGTAGAGGAGAGAAACTTAACCTAAAGTATCGATCTTATCAGGCTAGTATTGATCTGATACCAATACCAACGCTGGTATAGATACTATCGATATTAGGATCGATCTTCCCACCACTAGAAGAAGAAGAAGAAGAAGAAGTGTTGTTAATGTAGACAAACTCATTCAATCTCAGTCATGTGTGGAGTAAAATATAGTTTATTAGGCAAATAGAAGCTTTATTGAGAAATTTAAACGCCCAAAAAGCAATTATAGTATTTCATGGCTTTTAGATATTAAAGCTGAAATGATAAAATAACTTTTTCCTGATTCAAATACAATCAACAGACAATAAAAGTTGTTGATTAAATATAAAAAGTAAAGATAACAATGTATTAATAAAAAAGGTAACATTTAATCAATAATTACAAAAATTAGCTAAGATTGCTGTCTGGTGCAGTGTCAACAATCTGGAGCTCAACACGCTCAAA
>NW_015654486.1:0-269 GCF_001515625.1 Sinocyclocheilus rhinocerous
GCTCACAATTTTTTAATGTAGATAATTTTCATTACTAAAACATCTTATTGCCAAATTTCCAGTGTCCTACCTATAATTAATTTGGTCATTTTTCTGTTTCACACTAGCGAGTTAAGGTCTTTTGCCTTTTTAAGGCATAATACTAAATGTAGAAATTAACATTATTAATAAATGCTGTAGAAGTATTGTTCGTGCTTAGTTCATGTTAACTAATGAAACCTTATTGTAAACTCTTTTGACTTGCTTTGCATGCCTGTCAGTCAGTGGCT
>NW_015654486.1:334-703 GCF_001515625.1 Sinocyclocheilus rhinocerous
AACACACCGTGTAAACAGGGGTCTGGGTCCAAATGCAGGTTTATTAGACTGCAGGGGAAAAACAAAGTCAAAAAAGAAAACAAACAGAGCACTGACACACAGGCTTGAAACAGAAATGGACTCTGACACAATACGGCCACGTAGAGCTTGCATCAGTCCCGTAACAACACTTAATAATCCGCTCGGGGGAACGGAGAGTGGACACCGCCGCCTCGGGGGAACTGAGAGCGGACACCGCCGCCTGGACGCCGCCGCTTCCGGAGCTTTGTGAGCGGTCACCGCCGCCTCGGGTGAACTGCGAGCGGACACCGCCGCTTCCGGAGTTTTGTGAGCGGACACCGCTGCCTCGGGGAAACTGCGAGCAGACCA
>NW_015654487.1:0-986 GCF_001515625.1 Sinocyclocheilus rhinocerous
GTAAAGAAGATATGCTTCATTTTCTTCTCAAATTAATTTTTTTCTATATATATTTTTTTTTTAGTTTAATTAAATTTTGTCATCAAAATTGTGTAACACTTTACTTAAAGCCTTTATGTATAATGCATTATAAAAGTAGTTTTAATGCATCAATTATGCCTTGTAATGCACCTTATTTTTATTTTAACAGATAGATTAAGGAATAGACTTTTTTTTTCTTTAATTGTTTTTTAGTTTTTTTTTTTTTTATTAACATAACGGTCTTATGGAGTATTCTAATTTGTTGAGATAGTGAGTTGGTGGGTTTTTGTTAAATGTGAGCCAAAATCATCACAATTAAAAGAACCAAAGACTTAAACTACTTCATTCTGTGTGCATTGAATTTATTTAATACACGAGTTTCACAATTTGAGTTGAATTACTGAAATAAATGAACTTTTCCACGACATTCTAATTTATTGAGATGCACCTGTATACTAGAAAGAAAAAGGAGAGAGAAAGAAATATTTTTGTCATATGAATATGTTAAATTCAGAGTATAGTAAATAATAGTTTTTTTGTTACCATTCCTGTCACCATTGTCATCCTGAAAATATGGCCTACACAAAAATAAATAAAAATAAATCTTTTTTTTTTTTAATGCACCTTATAATTAGGGGTGGAACAGTTCGCGGAAAAAATCGAACGGTATGGTTCTCCATACATGGCTCGGCACGCGCTAGGACCGCGGTTCAACTTAAATCTGACAACAATGCGCTAGGACCACGGTTCAACTTAAATCTGACAGCGCATCTGTAATATGGTTTGCTATAAATAACACGTAAAACAAACAGGGTTCGTCTAATATATGTTTCTGTTGATGGATGCGCATTCATTCTGGCCAATACATTACCACAACAGCGATGAAAAAAATAGAAATAAAAATGTGGACAAACCATTCGCTCTTGTTCAATGCGAATGCCGTATGCTGGAGTATGAGCATTTAT
>NW_015654488.1:0-1453 GCF_001515625.1 Sinocyclocheilus rhinocerous
GTGCAATATTGTTACAGTACAAATAAACTGTTTTCTTTTTAATATATTTTAAAAAATGATTTATTTCTATGACGCAAAGCTGAATTTTCAGCAGCTAAATTTACTCCAGTTTTCCTTCTTACATGATCCTTCAGAAATCATTAATTTATTAGTTATTGTTAAGAAGCATTTATTACTATCCATGTAGAAAACAGCTGTGCCGCTTAATATTTTTGTTAAAAAAAATGTCAAGATTCTTTGATGAATAGATTATTATTCGAAATAGAATGTAACATTATAAATATTTTTAATGCCATGTTTGCCAAAATAAAATAAAATAAAATAAAATAAAATTAAATTAAATTAAATAATAAAATAAAATAAAATAAAATAAAATAAAATAAAATAAAATAAAATAAAATAAAATAAAATAAAATAAAATAAAATAAAATAAAATAAAATAAAATAAAATAAAATAAAATAAAATAAAATAAAATAAAATAAAATAAAATAAAATAAAATAATTAGTGCGTTTTTGAAGCTGAAGTGTGTCATTTCTGCACTACTAGCCTCAGAGTTGTACAAGGGTCCATAAGAGAAAGTCTCATTGTTAAATTTTAAACTTTAAAGATTTACACAGCCGGTCTGTGGAGGTGACGTTTGCACACGGCAGCATATAAACAACCTTGCCGAGTCAGTGGGGAGTCTTCCTGCAGTTAGAAAGCCAGGAGAGAAAGCAATTACACACATTTGTCTAATTATCCAATCATAAAGTCATTATCGGTTTGGCACCTTATTAACATGCCTTGGCTAACATGCAGGCTCTCATTTGGCCTGCGCTGTGGACTAAAGTTAGATAGCTGATAATAATCACCCCTGTCAGACTAGTCATTAGCCCTGAGCTGTTCACTAACTACACGCTCACTTGCAGCTATCTACCATACTAAAGTAAACTTCATGACCTTGAACCCACCAGTCAGGAAAGATTCAAGCTTCTCAGCTGTTTTCAAAATAGTGTTACTTTTCCAAAGCTAATATAGTGCATATAGCTTTATATTTGATCAAGCTGATGTAATAATCAAATGTTCTCCAAAACTATCCTCAAAACTCATTTTCTAAACTTTTAAGTGTTCTGAAGCAAAATATTTAGCTGAGTATTGTTTTTCACTATGATGATCAATAAATACAGTAAACGTAATGTAACATATTTTACAGTTTAAAATAATGTTTTCTATTCTAATGTATTTAAAATATAATTCATTCCTGTGATTTAAAACGGCATTTTCAGCATCAATACTCCAGCCTCAAGTGTCATATTATCCCCCAGAAATCATTTGCTGCTTTGCTGTATTTATTTACTCATTTATTTATTTGTAGCAATGTAAAATTTATTGTCAATTTTGGTCAATGTATTGCATTCTTGCTAACGAAAAGTATTTTTTCTTTAAAAACAATACAATTTTGAATGGTTGTG
>NW_015654489.1:0-2418 GCF_001515625.1 Sinocyclocheilus rhinocerous
AAATCAAGACTTTATAAAAGAGCATAATAGGACCCCTTTAAGACTGCTAAATAGTAATATATTCAGACAGTAGAACGTTAAACTTGTGCCTTGCTCAAGGGCACCTAAGTCGTGGTATTGAGGGTGGAAGAGAGCGCTGTTCATTCACTCCCCCCACCTACAAAATCCCTGCCGGTACGAGACTCAAACCCGCAACCTTTGGATTACGAGTCCGACTCTCTAACCGTTAGGCCACTACTTCCCCCTAATGATAAGATTTACGTTAATCAGATCTTGTTTTAAATGTGTGCTGAAATAAATACTGGAAAATAAATGCTTTTGAGAATCGATATCGAATCGACGTCATTTAAAAAAACGATTAATCGGAAAATCGATTTTTTTGCCCAGCCCTAATTCTTAACCTCGAATATCATTCTTAAAACACAAAATGACCAATGAAGTGTCAAGCACCCAAAGCTGTACATATTTATCCTTTAATTGAAAAATATGCATTTTCATATACACTGTAGTAGGCCTACTGTATTTACACACACGCATAAGAAGTCAGAAAGAGCTTTACTGCCAAGTATGTTTGCACATACAAGGAATTTGTTTTAGTGTCACAAGCTTCCATTACACAGACACAACAACAACAACAACACCACAGATAATAAAAATAAGATGTGAATAAAATGCACATAGGTATAAATATAAATAAAGCACACACACACACACACACAAAGGATAAATATGTACAGGTGTGCTATAGATAAAATACTGTAGAATATGAATAGAATAAAAAATAAAGTTGTAGGGATGTACTAGGATGTAAAGAGATAAATAGTATAAGGTTGTTGCACATATTTGTATTGCACAATGGGAGAATATTTAACTGTTCATGAGGTAGATTGCCTATAGCCTATACATATATATATATATATATATATATATATACACTGCCATTCAAAAATTTAGGATCAGTAAGATTTTTAATGTTTTTTAAGATAGGAACAATTGTATTTTGACGGCTTGCCATAGTATCGACACTAGGTGTCGATCTACCCATCCCTACAAATATCTCTTTTTCAAGAAAAGAAAGAAGAAACTGAGGCTAGAGGAGGAGTTCATGCAAAACTGTGATGTTTATCTCTCATAAACTGTTGTGCCACCAAACTGTTTCTGTTCACTGACTGTATGTGTTTTTTGTTGAAGAGCATCAATAGCAATGGCAACAATAATTCATTCAGTCTTGATATTACTATTTTTAAATGGTTTGTTATTTTCTAAATAATAATACTAATAATACTGTATAAATGCTTTTAGCAAGCACATAGTTATGTTTTTTTCTGACTTTTCAGTTTATATATTTCTCTCTCTCCCACAGATATTCATTGTCAGACATTCACTCAGTCTCAAGATGTGGTAAAAAGACCAGGTGAATCTTTTCGGCTGGTCTGTACTGCCTCTGGATATTCATTCAGCAGCTACAGTGCAGCTGTGGTGAGACAGGCACGCACTAAAGGACTGGAATGGGTTGCAACTATTGGTACATCTAGTTCTCCAATCTACTATTCCCAGTCAGTGCAGGGCAGGTTCACAGTGTCCAGAGATGATTCCAGCAGTCAACTGTATCTACAGATGAACAGCCTCAAGACTGAAGACACTGCTGTGTATTACTGCGCTAGAGAGTCACTGTGAATGAGTTCAGTGTCAAAGCAATACAAAAACCGCCACCTTTCCTGCAGGGCCGTGCAGAGACCTTTGGAGGGGCAGGTGCTCAAAGTATAAAAGGGGCACATGGAGCATGGCTTTTAATAGGGCTGTGCTCCTTGCTGAGACATGTATTGAAACGGATGCTTCTGTATTGATAGCAGCAAATGCCGTGACGCAGTTTTGAAAAAGAAACACAGAACAGAAAAGACCATTTTAAGTTTAAAAGTTAAATAATTTTTTCTTTGCACCACTTAATCACTCTGGGATTAGAAACTGAATTATATTAGGCCTATTATTATTATTATTATTATTATTATTATTATTATTTAGTTTACAGGGTATGGTGGTTTTGCTGTTGTAAACACTACTGTTGTTCTTGTAGAAAAAAATATTTCTTTCTCTTATTTAAAATAGAAGAACAATATATTTCTGTCTTATTTAAAATAGAATTATATTCTAATCCTGTTCTAAATTTATTCATTTTATGAATGATAATGATAATTAAAAACAGGATTGCTAAGTATAAATCGGAGTATGAGAAAATCACTATAAGGCTGTTTTATCAGTGTTGTGATAATTATTTTTAAGGCACTCTACGTATTTTAAATAAATAATGTAATAATAAAAGTTCAAAGTAATAGTTTTTAGTCAGATAACATAAATAACATAAACTTCGACGCACTTTAAAATTTTCCCAATCAAACAGCAAGAACGAAAGAGAACAGG
>NW_015654490.1:0-2890 GCF_001515625.1 Sinocyclocheilus rhinocerous
CTTCAGAAAACAGAAAATAAGCACATCTAAAAAAAAATCTCTTACTTACCTTTTTGAAAATGTCGAGGGTAAACGAACATAACCGGAGATATGTTGGCAAATATGATGATTTTGCATATCACCGCTGCAACCCAGGCCATCTGACGCGGCGACGCCTCTTGTTGTTTAGTCTTTTTTTCAAGTGTGAGACCTAAAATATCTTTCTTCGTGGTGAGTTTTTGACCTTTTCTATCATGTAATTCACTATTGCAGACTTTAACACAACAAGAACGTACCATTTTAAATCAAATGAAAAAGACAATTCTCCAACTACAGAACACCTCGGCTTTCATACCTTACAAATGGCGGCGATACCTAAAATGCACTTCGATTATCGTGAGTGTGACGTCACCTGACAAAAACCGATTGTCAAGTGCCAAGCATCCGCGCTGTGATTAATATATATATAAATTCATATAAAAATGTTGTAACTTCTGGATAATGATTTCATGAATTTTCACTGCTTAACTCCATTAATGAGAGAGTCATACTTAATTTAAATGTGTATATCAAATGTAAAACAGACTTTCAAATCAGCCTGTTTACTATATTATTTCGCTCACTCCAGTAAAAGAGTGCTTACATCAGGTCCCTGGTGTGGCTGTATAGGAACAGGAATGAGAAACTTGCTTTACAGATTTGCAGACACACCCGTTTTACACACATCACTCCAACACAGCAGCAGGAAACAGGAATCACATGATTCCAGGGAAAGATAAACTGAAGTGCAGTTAAGCTGTTGTGTGTTTGTGTCTCTGTATTCATGCTGTAAAATGGCAGAAGCCAGAGTTTCTCAGGATGAGTTCACCTGTCCAGTGTGTCTGGATCTCCTGAAGGATCCAGTGGCCATTCCCTGTGGACACAGTTACTGTAAGAGCTGTATTACAGACTGCTGGGATCAGGAGGATCAGATGAGAGTCTACAGCTGCCCTCAGTGCAGACAGACCTTCAGTCCAAGACCTGCTTTAGCTAGAAACACCATGCTGGCTGAAGTGGTGGAGAAACTGAAGAAGACCAAACTCTCTGCTGACTGTGACGCTGGAGCTGGAGATGTGCAGTGTGACGTCTGTACTGGAAGAAAATACAAAGCCGTCAAGTCCTGTCTGGTGTGTCTGAACTCTTACTGTCTGAGTCACCTTGAACAACATGAGAGTTGGTTTAAAGGAAAGGACACAATTTGACTGATGCCACTGGACGACTGCAGGAGATGATCTGCCAGAAACATGAGAAGCTCCTTGAGGTTTTCTGTCGCACTGATCAGATATGTATATGTGTGCTGTGTATGGACAAACATGAAAACCATGACATTGTATCAGCTGCAGCACAGAGGACAGAGAAACAGGTATTTAAATCTATACACTGATGAAATATTGCTGACACTTAGCCCCGTTTCATATGTGTTTATATTGGCACCCATGTTAACAGCTTACAGTATTCACACTGTGTTCATCAGAAGAAATGAATAGCAGCTGCAAGAAGAGTTTCACTGTTTGCCGAAAATACACTGTAAACTTTTATCAACACAAGCTTTTGTAAAACTGGCTTTAAGCAACATAAAATAATGGCATGAACTATTCAACTGTTTGACAAAATTTGACAAAATATATATTTATGCAAATATATTATCAGTCAAAATTTAAATGCAGTGACAGATGACTTTCTATTCAGTAACTCTGACTGAATACAGATGATTTCAGTCATTTTTAGCTTCACTTTGGCTTGTGTTTTGTGTAGATTCATTATCATTTGTACATCAATCTGAAACCCCTTCTCATGTAAATCAGATTTCACGACAATCAAGGTTGAAATAGTTGTCAGTGACTAACTGCCAATGTTATTAACAGAAAAACTCAATGGAGTGATCCATAGTTTTTTCTTCTACGTAGAGCTGCCGCTCTGCTACACAGCAGAAGCACTGTCAGTGTGAACCTGTCAGATTCACCTTTGAACCTACAGCCATTGGTTATCACTTCAAATAAGTAAACTTTAAACTGCCCCACACTACTTTTACTAGATTGATCTGTTCACATTGTAAGGCTAGAAGAACCTCAGACACTTTGATCTCCTGAGATACGGAAAATACAAACTACAAAATACAGGCATTTGTTTCCACATCTCACTGAGAGAAGATGTGGGAAACCTTTGGGTAACACTTTCTATGAAGCCCACATTTATAATACATTATAAGGGTATTCTTAAAGGGGTCACATGATGCCATTTCAAATTTTCCTTTCTCTTTGGAGTGTTACAAGCCATTTGTGCATAGATAAGATCCCTATGTTATAAATCATCATACTCTTAAAAGTTATAACCATAAATAAGTAAATATTATAAAACATTAAAAATGTTCTTATGAATATTCATAAGATGATATAGCATATTATAAGGTTTTTTTCAATTCAATTCAATTCAAGATTATTTGTATAGCGCTTTTCACGATACAAATCGTTGCAAAGCAGCTTTACAGAAAATTAAGTTTCTACAATATATTTAGTAGTAGCTTATCAGGGGTGACTGTCAGTTAATGTAGATATGGCAGAAATGTACGGTAAAATTCAGTTAATGATGTAAAAACGGTCGGCGCGCCCAGCGTATGGTCTAAAAGGGTTGTCCCTATTCTCAAACAGTGAGGGAGAAGTCGTGGCCTAATGGTTAGAGAGTCGGACTTGTAACCCAAAAGTTGTGAGTTCGAGTCTCGTACCGGCAGGGATTGTAGGTGGGGGGAGTGAATGTACAGCGCTCTCTCCCACCTTCAATACCACGACTGAGGTGCCCTTGAGCAAGGCACCGAACCCCCAACTGCTCCCCGGCGCCGTAGCATAAATGGCTGCCCACTGCTCCGGGTGTGTGT
>NW_015654490.1:3308-8534 GCF_001515625.1 Sinocyclocheilus rhinocerous
TCAAGTTTATTTGTATAGTGCTTTTCACGATACAAATCATTGCAAAGCAACTTTACAGAAAATTAAGTTTCTACAATATTTTTAGTAGTAGCTTGTCAGTGATGACTGTCAAAATGATGTACATATGGCAGAAATGTAAGGTAAAATTCAGTTAATGACGTAATCAAACAGATGATGAACACTATTAACAGCAATTATTATATCATGCAATTAAACTTGTAGAAAAATTTGGTAGTTTATGTTGTTTCAGGGTTGGCATCATCTGAGGTCCTCTGAGGGGTTGGCATCATCTCTTCTCAGGTGTTCAGTCATCTCAGGTCTTTGTAAGGGCTGGATCCAGGCTGAAGCCTGTGTAATTCCTAGAGAAACAGAGAAACAAATAGTAGGACTGGGACAATAAATCGATGCATCGCGAATCGAGAAATGATTCTGCATCGATTCTGAGATTTTCCGAAGGCATCACGATTCTCTCTTGAATCGATTCTGAGCTTAGTTTTTAACAGCAGATGGCACTGCGTGCTTTAGAAGCCGCCGTATTCTGCTTGCTTCCAGTTCCTTATACACACACCATATGAACCTAAAATAATAATAATTCATAAAATTCAAAAAGGTTGAAGCGGATTACAAGGATGTTCACAGTGGGCTGTGTTTACATTAATCTCGCATCATAAAAGCGTAAAAGCTGACCTGCAAGTACATTTAACCACTTACATTACTCAGCCGAATATATAAATTATATAAATATAAAAAGCATGCAGAAGCATTTTTGCCACCTACAATTTAGAATGCCTTGAATTTTGAGTTTTAATAGACTAATAAATCACGTGCATGCACTCTCTGTGTGTGATTTGGCAATACACTTGATCATGTCAGATCGCAAATCATTTCAACAACACTTACCATATTATCATCGCAGAAGATATACTGTATATCGCACACCCCAGACTCGACTTGAGTGGGAAATGAAATCATCCGCGGTTGTGCGCGCGCGCGATTCTGTTGAGCTTAGGAATGCAGTAGCCAATCAGAGGCGTTCAGATAAGTCATCGCTGAAACCCCAGAGTTTTGTTCATACTGAAACTCCCGAATTCCCTCATCAGAGTGTGCTCATTTAGAGTGTGTTCTTTCACTGCATGATTCAGTACAATAAAATGTATTTAGAATGCTCCCAAAATTTAAGATATGGGGGCAGAAAATGTATATATTTATATCAGGGCTGGACTCAGTCCCGGCACCATGGGCGGGCATTGGGGGGCCTGGCCCGCCCTGTGAGTCACTAGTGCCCGCCCTGGACGAGCCTGCTGTCTCCCTTCACCTGTTCACCAGCTCCACGTCCCACCAACCACCAGTCCTTGCTTGTTTGCACAATATATTTTTTTTATCAATAGGCTACTGTTATCAAAAGTTATCGTTTTGTATATATATAACTCCTGAATAAAAATACAAATGTGTTTGGTCTGATTTTTAAAAAAATCATTTGAAACGTATTTGATTGGTTTGTCGATAGTGAGCGCAGAAATGTTTGGTTGTTTGCTAAGCATAGCGCTACCGCTTAACGTTAGTTGTAATTAAAAAAAAAAAAAATGCTGAGCGATCTCGTGTGGCAGTGCTATGGATATACGGCGTTTCTTTAGTCAAAAACCACCAAAGTTGGCAGGAGAGAGCAGCAGCGATGTAACAGTAGGCGAAAGCCCTGGGTGTCGCAGTTCGCAAGACGTTGATTCAACTCCCGACAGTGCAGAGGCCAGCCGTTCCAGTTGCCAAGGCCTCAAGCAAGGGTTGTCACAGGTGGCAACACCAGGGGATCTCGGAGTTTAGAAACCTAACCAAGTAATCTTAAAAAACTTTCCTGCTCGTGTTTTCTCAGACAAAAAAAGATCATTCAACAGCTCCTGGTATAGAAGCAGAGACTGGCTGGAATACTCTATTCATGCAGATGCTGCATTCTGCTACCCATGCAGGTCCTTGTCTAGACATTGTGAAAAATGAAATAAAACATATGATATGGTTATATACAACAGAAAATAGCACTTTGAGTAGACCTAGTTTTATATTATTTTTTATTATTATTTGTTTAAACTTGTTGGAGTGGTGATCTGCTTATATTTGACTATTTTATAAAGTCAAACAAAAAAAACCTTCTGTCGGCCCCTTATATGCGTCGGCCCACCGGAAAAATGCCCGGTATGCCCGATTACCAATCCAGCCCTGATTTATATCATTTCATATAGTTGATCAATATCACACGAAGAGTGCCATTTTTCGCAAACTTCACAAATGTGATATAAATTTTAAAACAGTTCAATAAACAAGAAGTTAATATTAAGAGACTTACGTTTTAGACACCATATTGCCTATTTTTTGCTCTATTTCGCCAACAAAAATGGTTCCAAACAAAGCCACAGCACTGTTTTGCGTCTCTGAGCAACATGACAGTGTTTCGTTCCTGAATGAATCAACCGTTTGAATGATTCGGTTTAATCGCAATGACTCACTTATTAAAAGTGACTTGCTGCCACCTACTGGCAGTTTTAATTTCACATTTAAAGTACCTTATTATTTTTAAATAATTTCATATATCAGTATTCAACATTTAGGATTAAAACTGCAGGTTAAAGCATTCATGTCTTGCATTAAACAGTGTGTAGATGCATCTAAATGCCACTTCAGATGCAGCTTCTGTGTGTTCCTCTGCAACAATGTATATAAAGTTTTATTTATTTATTTATTTATGCATTTATTTTTTGTGAATGGGGGGGGGGGATCAGGTTAGGGGGACCCCCCAAGAGCTTCGATATCTATGTCAGTAAGATCAATTCCATGCGATATAATTAAATCTAGCGTATGATTAAAATGTTGAGTGGGCCCGGTGACGTTTTGCTTGACTCCAAAAGAGTTTATTAGGTCAGTAAACGCAAGTCCTAATGCATCATTTGTATTATCAACGTGAATGTTAAAATCTCCTACAATTAGCGCTTTATCAACAGTAACCAATAGGTCTGAGAGGAAATCTGCAAATTCTTTTTAGGAAATCTGTATATGGCCCTGGCGGTCTATACACAGTAGCCAGAGCAAGAGATACGATACATTTCTTTTGCATATCTGACAGTGTAACTTTAAGCAGAAGTATTTCGAATTAGTTAAACCTGTATCCTGTTTTTTGAGTATCATTGAGAATATCACTATATATTGTTGCAACCGCCACCACGACCAGTCTGACGGGGCTCATGCTTATAACAGTAGCTTGGTGGTGTAGACTCATTTAGAACAATGTAATCATTTGGTTTGAGCCAGGTTTCAGTCAAGCAGAGTACATCAAAACTATTATCTGTGATCATTTCATTTACAATAACTGCTTTGGGTGCGAGTGATCTAATGTTTAGGATCCCAAACTTTAAAAATAGTTTTTGTTCATTTATTTTAAATTTTTCTGGTTTAATCACGATTCAGGCAGTTTATTTGTGAATCTGTCTTTGGTGGCTGGAACAATAGTTCTGCCCTGACGATAACGCGGAGCCATGTAGTTAATATCAGTAATACGCAGCATGCGTGATACAAGGAAATGGTCAGTAACATCATCACTTTGAGGTACGATATCTATATCAGTAAGATCAATTCCATGCGATATAATTAAATCTAGCGTATGATTAAAACGATGAGTGGGCCCGGTGACGTTTTGCTTGACTCCAAAAGAGTTTATTAGGTCAGTAAACGCAAGTTCTAATGCATCATTTGTATTATCAACGTGAATGTTAAAATCTCCGACAATTAGCGCTTTATCAACAGTAACCAATAGGTCTGAGAGGAAATCTGCAAATTCTTTTAGGAAATCTGTATATGGCCCTGGTGGTCTATACACAGTAGCCAGAGCAAGAGATACGATAGATTTCTTTTGCATATCTGACAGTGTAACATTAAGCATTAGTATTTCGAATGAGTTAAACCTGTATCCTGTCTTCTGAGTAACATTGAGAATATCACTATATATTGTTGCAACACCGCCGTCACGACCAGTCTGACGGGGCTCATGCTTATAACAGTAGCTTGGTGGAGTTGACTCATTTAGACCAATATAATCATTAGGTTTTAGCCAGGTTTCAGTCAAGCAGAGTACATAAAAACTATTATCTGTGATCATTTTATTTACAAATAACTGCTTTGGGTGCGAGTGATCTAATGTTTAGGATCCAAAACTTAAAAAATTGTTTTTGTTCATTTATTTAGCATTTTTTTGGTTTAATCACGATCAGATTTTTTCTAGAGCCTGCATTAAATTAATATTTTGACCTCACTATTCGGGGAACAGACACAGTCTTTATAGATTGGACAGCGCAAGTAATTCTATCATTTAAGTGGTAGAACAAAAGCCATCAGAGCAGGTATTTGAGAATTGGCTTACTAGTCATATGGAGCGTAGCGTCCTGGAGATGTTGTCCGACAGGAGTTCCGCTCAGACTCTGCTGGGGTGCAGGCCATCAGCGCGAAAAAGCCTAGGTCGCTCCCAGAAAAGATTCCAATTATTAACAAAGAGCAGTTTCTGTTCTTTACACCATGACAATAACCATTCATTTAAAGCAAAAAGTCTACTGAACCTTTCGTGTCCTCGTCGATACGTGGGAAGCGGTCCTGACACGATGATCGTCGTCGCGGGCGATGTGCTGCGCACCGTCTCGATCAGGCTCCTGAAGTCCCTCTTCAGTGCTCCACTCTCTCAGCTGGGCCTGCTTAGATCCGCGACCTCCAACGTGTCCTCACCTGCACTCAAATGTAGACACACATCCGCCATTAAAGCAAGTAACAGTGAGTAAAACAATGGTAATATGTGTGAATAGAGTATTAGCAATGTAAGCGAGATTAGCGGCAACCACGCTGGCGATGCTAGCGGGCTATTTGCTAATAGCGGACTCGGATAGGGGATATATTCACGCATTATAGAAATGAAAATTATGGTGTATAAAATTGATTTTAAGATAAAAAATAGACGATAAAGAATTAACTTGACGGAGCTCAAACTCAAAACACACGGTAGCAACAAACAGGAAGTGACGTCTGCTCACTTTGTTTTTTATAATGCATTATGCATTCATTATTTACATTTACATTTAATCATTTAGCAGACGCTTTTATCCAAAGCAACTTACAAATGAGAACAATAGAAGCAATCAGACCAACAAGAGAACAACAGTATACAAGTGCCATGACAAGTCTCAGTTAGTCTAGCAAGCA
>NW_015654490.1:8609-9935 GCF_001515625.1 Sinocyclocheilus rhinocerous
GACCTACCTGAGAGGTAAGACTTGAACCACAGGAGTGCGGTTCCTGAGATGCCCAACTTTCTGAGGGTGGACAGGAGGATCTGGTGGTTAACTGTGTCAAAAGCAGCAGACAGATCCAACAAGATGAGTACTGAGGATTTGGAAGCTGCTCTTGCCAGTCTCAGGGCTTCAGTAACCGAGAGCAGGGCCGTCTCAGTTGAGTGGCCGCTTTTGAAGCCATATTGGTTGCTGTCCAGGAGGTTGTTCTGTGCAAGAAACATAGAGAGTTGGTTGAACACAACTTGCTCAAGTGCATCTGCGAGAGTGGAGAGAAGCAGGAGAGAGAGTGTGTATTTGTCGTTATGAAGTTATCATCAGTTTGTGGTGTGGGGAATTGGTCACTTATGGTTCTTGTTTTATTTGTGAAGAAAATTGCAAAGTCATTATAATGCCTTAAGAATACCCTTGTAATGTATTATAAATATGGGCTTCATAGAAAGTGTTACCAAGGTTTTTTTCTCAATTATTATTCCTTTACATTTGTTCCTTCTTTCCCACCCTTCCTTCCCTTTACTCAGTTCACTCAGAATGGTCAAGACCATAATATAAAGTGACATTCACAGTCATGGTATCATTTGAAATGTCTCAGGGCACCTGGTGTAATGGTCTCATTCCCACAAGAAGTAACCTAAAAAGTAATAAAACGCAGAATTTAGAGATATTATCTTTATTGTAGAGGGCATGCCCACTCCCAGTGTCTTTCATGCAAATTACCATATGTCCCCAAAAGGTGTAAACTCCCCACCTAGAGCTTGACCAATGTAAATTCCAACTGTTAGTTCTTCCCTCCATTTTACTCAAGGAAAAGTTGCAAAAGGCTCAGGGCGATTCTGTAGCCAATTAAGCCCATAGTGTGGAGTGTATTTTTTAAGTCAGGTATGCATCTTTTGCTTTCAGATTTATCATTAAAAATTTAATGTCTTGAATGGATTATCTTTTAATTGATTATGTAATTGGCATGATACATGTTTTATTCTTATTTACTCTGAAATTACTGGTTCTAGTAAATTATGTTGTATCCATGTTAACGCAAATCTGCATCAGATTAGTAACGGACTGAAGTCCAGCTTTAGGTGGAGCATGGGTGTTAAGCCCAATTTATACTTCTGCGTCGAACCTACACCGTAGCCTACACATAGACACACACCCTACGCCGTAGCCTGACATGCACCTCTCCAAAAATCTAACAGCGCGTCAATTCTATGTGGACCGCAAGCGCTGTGATTGGTCTGCTAGAACCCCTCCCTCCGTATGTACTTGAGTTTTGTGTGTTTATCTGCACTTTAA
>NW_015654490.1:10045-27376 GCF_001515625.1 Sinocyclocheilus rhinocerous
TATACTACATAGCATTATACATCAGTAGTTGTCCACGACAAACAATGTTATCTGCCGTGGTACAAGTCTTTATGGAGATTGAAAGAATGTCATCTCCTGTTCCGTTGTTGTCTCCTTTTTGTAGTTTTAAATAATGATTTAATGATTTGAAATTGATTTGCCGCCGTCATGGCTATAATGCTTCTCCGACGAGCCGCTTCTTCTTCTGCTTTTGCCGTGGTCTGCGTGTTAAACCAGCAACATGCCCGTGGACACTGCAGACTAGCGGTTTGCATGTGTACTGCACGTCGACGCGGACAACGACGCAGAAGTATAAATGAAAACTGACGCATAGCCTACGGCATAAAGGCTACGGTGTAGGTCCGATGCAGAAGTATAAATCAGCCTTTAGAGTGCAGGAACTGTAACACTTGACACAGGTTCAAGGGTATTTAGACTGTAAAGGCAAAAAAGAAATGTCTTCCATTTCTTCCATTAAGGTCAATGGAATGTTGCTCAACCAACCTTACCTCTGTTTATTGTAATGTTATTCTAATTAAGTGTACATGGAAAACCATGGCATGACTAAAACAAAAAATCTATAAGAGAAAGTAATTTTAGTTGTCTTATATCTGTAGTAGTGGCCAAGACTTATGTAGCAAATTAGCTCAGAAGGAAAATGTCTATAAATAATTACAACCAATTAAAACGACCTGTATCAGCTGCCAGAAGTAACTGTAGCAGAATTGATATTACAATCAACTAATCTGTTCATCGAACGAACATTCAGTGTAATTTCATATCAACTCTAAGAAATGTTATCTTTGTCGCCACAGAAAAAAAACTTTTTTATCATATAAATGCCATAGATAGGCATGTAGCAAGTTCAGCTCATTAAAGGGACCACAGAAACCAAAGTCATGTAATTGTGCACAAAAAAAGTTTTATTAGCTAAAACACTAACATACTGTATAACTAGTCTAAACAAACATATACACACACTCACACATACATACATTGGGAAAAGGGAAAGTAAAAATTAATTAATAAAACTTTACATAAACCAGGGAATGAAGCTATGAGAATGGTAAGTCAGTTAACCACCTAAGCAGAACCATCAATGCCTTGGTAACAAGGGGTCCACAGCTTAGGCTAAACCTCTGTTTCATTTAGTTAAATGTATGATACTTGTATTGCCTTGGCCATTGAACGAGCAGCTGGATGCAGTCTTGATTGTTCGTTTGCTAGATGGTGTTGCAGCATTTTCTTCCAGGTTGAAGTTGCAGCAGTTTCTTCCGGGTTGAAGACTGATGAACTTCCGAAGATGTTATTCTGACTTGGTTGTGGTTGGGAGAGTTCTCTCCCAGGTGGAAAATTGTAACATGGCTTGTTGCAACTAGTCCTTCTAGCTCAGAATCAGAAAGAGATTTATTGTCAAGTATGCTTGCGCATACAAGGAATTTGTTTTAGTGTCACAAACTTCCAGTACACAGAGACAATAGCAACACACAGACAATAAAAAATAAGATGAGAATAAAAAATACACATGTAAATATAAATAGACAAAAACAGAAAAATAAATTGAAAAATAAAATCAATTGTATGTACAGTTGTGCTATAGATTATAGAATAGGAATAGAATAGAATGAGATGCAGGGGTGTACTAGGATGTAGGTGGTAATAAATAAATATACGTTTATTGCACATATTTTATTGCACAATGGGGGGAACATTTAACTCTTCATAAGGTAGATTGACTGGGAGAAGAAACTATTCTTGTGCCTGGCTATCCTGGTATTTGGGGCTCTGTAGCGCCGGCCAGATGGCAAAAGTTCAAAAAGGGGATGACTTGGATGTGAGGGATCCAGAGTGATTTTCTGAGCCCTTTTCCGCATTCTGGATGTATACAGTTCTTGAAGGGTGGGCAGGGGAGCATCAATAATCCTCTCAGCAGTCCGAACCGTCCTCTGTCTGGTTTGGCTTAGCTACAAATCGGACACCAGAAGATTACAGTTATTGATGTGCACAGGACAGACTCAATGACGGCAGAGAAGAACTGTTTCAGCAGCTCCTGTGGCAGGGTGAACTTCCTCAGCTGGTGAAGGAAGTACAACCTTTGTTGGGCCTTTTTTACAATCTATGTGTCAGTCTATGTGAGTGTCCCACTTCAGGTCCTGGGAGATGGTGGAGCCCAGGAACTTGAATTCCTCCACTGCAGCCACAGTGCTGTCCATGATGGTGAGTGGGGGGAGTGCAGGGGGGTTTCTCCTGAAGTCCACGATCATCTCCACTGTTTTGAGTGTGTTGAGCTCCAGGTTGTTAAGACTCCACCAGACAACCAGCTGCTCAACCTCTTGTCTGTATGCAAACTCGTCACCGTCCTGAATGAGGCCGATAAGTATAGTGTCTTCTGCGAACTTCAAGAGCTTGACAGAGGGGTCTTTGGATGTGCAGTCGTTGGTGTACAGGAAGAAGACCAGTGGGGAGAGGACGCATCCCTGAGGGGCACCAGTTTTGGTGGTGCAGTTCTTAGAAATGAATTTCCCCAGTCTCACTAGCTGTTGCCTATCTGTCATAAAGCTGGTGATCCATTGACAGATGGAGCTAGGGACAGAGAGCTGGGTTAGTTTGATTTGGAGGAGTGTTGGAATGATGGTGTTGAAGGCCGAACTGAAGTCCACAAACAGGATCCTCACATAAGTCCCTGATTTATCCAGATGCTGCAGGATGAAGTGCAGTCCCATGTTGACTGCATCATCCACAGACCTGTTTGCTTGTTAAGCAAACTGCACGGGGTCCAGTAAGGGTCCAGTGATGTCCTTAAGATAAGCCTGAACCAGTTTTTCAAATGACTTCATGACGTTAGAGCCACTGGTCTGTAGTCATTAAGTCCTGTTATCTTGGATTTCTTTGGGACGGGGATGATGGTGGAGCATTTGAAGCAGGCAGGGACTTCGCACAGCTCCAGTGATATGTTGAAGATCTGTGAAAAGAGAAAGGGGGCCAGCTGGTCAGCATAGGTTTTCAGACAGGCTGGTGTGACACCGTCTGGGCCTGGTGCCTTTCTTCTCGTGTTCTTTCTGAAGACCTGACACACATCATCTTCACTGATCTGAAGTGCCAGAGGAGGGAGAGAGGGGTTGCTGGGGGTGTTAACGGCTGTGTAAAGAGATGATCAGAATGAGTGTGGGGGGTTTCGAATCCACAATAAAACTCATTCAGGTCTTTAGCAAGTTGTTGATTCGTCTCATTGCTGGGGGATGGTGTCTTGTAGTTGGTGATGGCTTTCAGACCTTTCCACACTGAAGCTGGGTCGTTGGAAGTGAACTGATCTTCCAACTTTTTAGCATAGCTCCTCTTAGCTGCTCTAATCTCCTTATTCAGTGTGTTCCTGGCCTGATTGTACAAGACTCTGTCCCCATTTCTGTAAGCATCCTCTTTGGCCTGACGAAGTTTTTCTGTAAACCATGGCATCATTGTTGAATGTTAAATAAGTCCTGGTAGGGATGCATATATCCTCACAGAAACTGATATATGAAGTTACAGTTTTCGTGAGCTCGTCCAGATTGTTGGCAGCAGCTTCAAAAACACTCCAATCAGTGGAGTTGAAACAGGCTTGTAATGCCCGCTCTGTTTTGTTGGTCCATTTCTTTACAGTAATTACTACAGGTTTAGCAGATTTAAGTTTTTGCCTGTAAGTTGGTATAAGATATGAACCAGGTAGTGGTCAGAGAGTCCTAAAGCTGCCCGTGGGACAGAGTGATATGCGTCCTTTATTATGGTGTAACAGTGATCCAATATATTACTGTCTCTGGTGGGACAAGTAACACGCTGTCTGTATTTTGGCAGTTCACGGGAGAGAATTGCTTCATTAAAGCCCCCTAGAATGATAATAACAGAGTCCAGGTGTTGTTGTTCTGTGTCAGTGTTTGATCAGCGAGTTATTGTAAAGCCAAACTTACGTGCGCTTGCGGTGGAATGTGGACACTCACGAGAATGAAAGCACAAAAACTCCTGCGGCAAATAGAAGGGCTTACAGTTAATGAAGAGTGCTTCTAGATCAGGGCAGCACATCTTCTTTATTGCTGTTACATCTGTACACCACCTTTCATTCATGTAAAAGCATGTCCCGCTGCCTCATGATTTCCCCACTGATTCCGCATCGCAATCCACTCTGAACAGCTGGAAGCCCAGCAAATGTAGCGCGTTGCCCGGGATGACGTCATTCAGCCAGGTTTTCTGTGAAACACAGAGCAGCAGAGTGTGAGAAATCCTTGTTTATCCAGGAGAGCAGAAGAAGTTCATCCGTTTTGTTGGGTATAGAGTGGAGATTCGCCAGATGGATGGTAGGCAGCGCCGTTCGAAATCCGCGCTGTCTAAGTTTCATGAGCGTGCCGGCTCGCTTTCCCCGTCTGCGCGTCCTGAAGCGTCCCATAGCATTGCGGTCAGACTGGATGTCTCTCCAGTCTTCTCTACACTAACATCTGCAATACGTCTCTAGGACATTTCCTGTCAGATGTAAAACAGACATTTAAAAAATTTATTTAGGATATTTATGGTATAGAATCTATGTAAAACTATGTAAAACATCTTAAAGATGATTTTCAGATGTTTATACACAGCAGATGTTTTCCAGACAAAACACTCTTTAACAGACATCTTGCAGATGTACGTGTGCTATCTGGGATGTAGGTTTACTGATTATCAAATAAATTAGCTGCTTTTACTCTCTTATTGACAAAAGTATATGTACTGTACTCTTTACGCCAATACATTTGTGATAATTAATGCAATTACTCGTTACATTTTGCATGGCACCCTATCTTTTCTGCAGCAATTTATTTCTGCTGCAACAGAAGTTATATTGCCACCTACAGGGCATTGAAGGTACTAGATATTGTACGTTTTGCCCTTATTTACCCAAACCTGTCAACAATGCTACTTTACACAAATGTGAATGCAGTAGTAAGGTAGTTGTGTATAGGCAGTGATGTAAAATCGTTCTGTTAAATACTAGCGAGTATTCTGCATGGTTTTTGACACAGTTTTATATTCATTACGAGCAGAGGTGGACAGTAGTGAAGTATTTTTACTCTGCTGTAAAAGTACTTTTCAGGTACAATTTATATTGGAAATGGTGACTTGTAACTTGTAATAAAGTAATTTCTGCTGTAATCTGTTCTTTTCATCAAGCATAGTTTCAGGTATTTTGCACACTGAAAAGACATAACATACAGGAAACCTTTAGCCATCAGTGTATACGGTCATTGGTAGAGCCTTGCACGGGCTTCAAATTTAGGCCCTAGCCCGGGCCGTGTCCAACAGCTTAACAGATTTACAGGCCTGAGCCCGACCCGAGCCCATCTTTTTTCCCCCTTCTCCCAAAACAGCTTATACTGTTTCAGCTATTAAAATAGTTCAGTTTTGTATGTAATGGCAAATATTTTGTTTCGTTTTTTTATGAAGTTAATTTAGAAAAACGTTTGGAGCATTTTTTGTTCGTTAAATATAAGTTTTTTAAAGTAATGACCAAGTGGCCAGTGGCAGACAGTGAGCTGATCATATCCTATGTTTGATCAACTTGCCTAAAATAAAATCTATAGATATAAAACAGTTCAAGCATCTAACAATGTTTAAACGTTAAACCTAGATAAATGTGTGCTGTATCCAATCGTTTATGCGGAGAGTGGAAGCTAAAGCGCGCTTTGCAGGACATGGAGGCGCCAGCGCGATCACTTGCATTTCTTTTCAGTGGAAACAACTTTTAATATGCCGTCATTTTTGCTCATATAGGTAAGAGTAATACATCATTCGGAACTGTAAAGGGTCTACTTTTATTTGTGTGCACTCACAATATCAACAAAACGTTGTGCTTTTATAAAATAAAGAAAACAAGCATGATGGGCTTTCTGCCGTCTCCTAAAACAGGCCAGAGGCCCAGCCCGCGTCTGAACTATACGTGAAAATTGGCCCGAAGCCTAATGGGCGTAAAAAAGTCGGGGCCCATTGAGCCCGGGCTGAAATGCAGGGCTCTAGTCATTGGGCCAGTTAGGTGGACTTTACAACATGATGATTTAGTGACAGTAGTTTTCTGTGAGATTTATTATCATCTGTTTGTCCTCCAGCACCAGCTGAAGGAGACACAGAAGTCGTTGTGATATGGCTGATCAGAGATCAGGAAAAGCAGGCCGTGAGTCGAGCTGAAGGACGACTGGAGCGACTGGAGCAGGAGATCAATGATCTGAGGAGGAGAGACGCTGAGCTGGAGCAGCTTTCACACACACAGGATCACATCCAGTTCCTGCAGGTAACAGATCTAGAAGAACAGGATCATAGTGGATTTGAGCCAGATCCTGCTGAGACTTACATAAAAACAGTTCATGACTGCAGAAAGAAACAGAACTTCACTGACATTTTACCTTTTTAACAAATTTTTCTTTCTGATTTCTTGCATCATGGTGAAATCAGTGACTTTCAGTGATCAGTAACTTTCATCAAAATTGGATCAGGTGATCTTCACACATGGTTTTGTGTTTTGTCCTATTGGTGATTAATGAAAAATAAATGCTAAACAGAAGACTATTTTTGTAAGTGCGGATCATGGTCTCATATACCAAGATCTTCACACTTGATAAATTTTTTATTTTGTAATATATTGATCAATTTTACCATGAAAAACCCAAACATGAAGTGAGACTGTATATCAGCAATGCTTCAGAGTATTGAAACCATACCAAACCTGACCACGTCTTAACCCTTTAACTGTCACCCCCCATTTTTAAAATAGGTGCACTATCCAAACTTAAATTGTTGTAATTTATGACCACTTTGGAATACATACATAAGGTTGGTCTCTTTTTAAAGAAGAAAATCAGCAAATTATCGCAAAAATTTTTTCAAAAAATCTAAGTATCAAAAAGTTATAGTAGTTTAAATTTACTGTAAAGAAAATGCACTATATTAATTTTATTTTATTTTATATATAATAAATATTTTACATATCAGGTTTTACTCTAAAATTGGTATAAACTTATAGCCTTATGTCTAAATAAGTTATGTTCCAAATTTGAAGTTGATTTGAAAAAAATTGAGGTTCCTGTGAGATTTTATTTAGGGAGTTATACCACAAACAGCCACCGGGTGCCATCCAAACGCCACTGAATTTTTTTAATGCATGTTTCTGTTACAAATGTCTAGATTTCTCTGTCAATATATAACCACCAAATATGGAATCCTGAGACTCAGACCTTTCCAATGATATGTTTTTTTGTCAAGATTATAAAAAGTTTTGATTCTAAAAGACCGTAATTCATTTTGTAATATGACACTTGACACCGCCCACTAAGGGGGAGGAGACCGCCAAAAGATTTTAAAGTACCATTTCCATGGTAACGCAATGTCTGATTTCGAAATGGTTTTCACAGGATGAATCTTGGGCTTCTAAGCTTTAAAATGATATATGATTTATGATGATTACTAAAAGATTGGATAGAGAAAAAAGACAACAACAAAAAAGAGCGCCAAACGTCCCACAGGTGGGACGGTGAGGGTCCTTGTGAAATTTCAGTGTCTCTAACAGCTCTAAAGTTATGAATAATAGTCATTTCTAGTCCTTTCGAGCTGCTTTTCCTAATCAAATCTACTCAACCTTTCAATGAGATACCACTGATGTGCTTGAACTGTTAGATAGACATTTATGTTCTTAGTAGATGTTTTGTCATCCAAACTATTTCCAAGAAAGTTCACATTGAGTGTAAGTGGCAAATACTAGAATCTGTAGCTCTAATGTGATTTAATGAATATGAGAAGAATGAAGCTGATGCTGTGAAAGTGCTGGATAGAGGTGAGTTACTAAAGATCAGTCAAGTCAACAAGAGCCGCACAAATCTGATATTTGTGCAGAAAATTGGGTGAAGTGTGGAGCTGATGAGTTTTGATTTGTGTTTTCTATAGAGTTTCCAGTGTCTGTCAGCACCTCCTGAATCTACAGAAGTAAATGATGATCCCTTCAGTTCTCTCATCCCTTTTGATGGCCTGAGAGAATCTGTCCATCAGCTGAGAGACAAACTGGAGGATTTCTGCAAAGAGGAGCTCAAGAAGGTCTCAGACAGGGGTAAAGTCCTGGAGATTCATCTGCTCTCAGAAATAAGTCCATCATCTCACATCACGGAGAACATCATATTAGAAATATTTTAGGAATGGATGCAGGGATAGTTTTTTCTTGATATAATAAATTTGTATATATTATAATTTTTTCTCATAATTTTTTTTTCTTATACATTGTAACATACATGTCTCTTTTATATTTACATTTATATCAATATATTGACAAGCTGTAGGATATATGTGTGTGTTTGTGCATAAACGTTTTTATGACATTTCTGCTCCACTTTGTGTGATGGTAGTGAGACGGGACAAAGTCCCTGTAAGATATTAGGATATTCTATAGTCTTTGGAAGAGAGAGAGCACTCAAAACTCTTCAGATTAATTTAGTGGAACATTAATATAATATAGAATCATCCTCTGTAAAGAAATGGGGCGTGAACATGTGAGAATTTATTATTATCTTACTAAATGTGCGCTCTTTTGGGCTAAAGGCTTAATGGAACCGTTTAAAGTAGCCATGTGATCACAAATTAATCGGTGGTTCTGCGCAGATGTGATTTAATACGGGTGTCCTTTTTCTATGTGAAAAAAAATCATAAATTCCAGTTTATGCTCTTTGATTATGGCTTCGAAGGTCGTAGTTGGAAGTTGTTAGCCACGGCTGGCCCGTGTGCGCAGTTGAAATGCGGCTAATAATTTCTGACTGGCACATAACTGAACAAATCAAACAAATGTAAACGGGTTAAGGCGGGGTCCCCTACAAGGCGGGGCCCCTGGGCTGCAGCCCATTCAAGCCCAATGGTAAGTCTGGCCATGGACTTAGCAAAGTCACATGGTAGTTTTCAGTTGGGCCAGAAGGATCCCACTTTCAAAAGCTTTGCAGGGGCTGGTGAGCAGCTCTTTATAGGGATTCTATCCAGCCCCAGGACTGACATTTCCAAACACACCTTGCCTGCAGTTTCCAAGTTGTCCTGAAGATTATAGCTGGTTCAGGTGTGTTCAGCCATGGCTGAAGCTAAACGTGTCTCTGGTTTAGGTTCAAGATAGTTTCCTTTGGTTTTAACTAGTCGCCCCGGCCTGGTCATAGCTGGTTTTACAGTGGTTTTGACCACTTCTTCAGCTGGGTAATCATCATCACAATATCAAGAGCAATCAATATTAATGATTTTTCTCACAATACTGCAGCCGTATCCTGTGATAACTTATTTTATTTTATGTACTGTATACTTAAAGTATAGACTTTTTTAATGTATATACTTGTACTATATAAATTTTAACTATCTATACCATGCAACATGCAATCCAGACAGCAGACACATTTTGGACCATGAAACTTGTTTTCCTTTCATTTGCCATCCTTCTGTATAATGCGGTCACAAATTCTATCACATTTTTAATAGCACAGTAACATCTGATATAACATGAGGAAGTATTTATGTAGACATGTAATTTACCACAGTTGCAGAGTATCATGCATGTAGTTATGCATAATTTATTGTTATTATAATAGTAAGTACATATAACATAAATAAGGTGTTAATTAAATAAAGTGCTACCTTAATTCCAATAATTACAAATCATATGAAATGATTACTTTGTGGTTGCTGAATAAATGCACTTACGCAACGGAATCCATGTTTGGATTCATTACAGTTCATCACTGAGAAGTTTTGATAGCAGATTAAATGGCACAAGCAGCTCCGTGAAAGGAAACAGACTCATGTATTACACTTATTTGAGCAGAATATCTCAAAAGAGATAGCTGAACTCCAACTTACATGTTTTCTTGTGTTTTCAGTACATCAGCATCAGAGTGCATGTGAATGGTTACCTGGTTGAGAAGATTAAATAAACCATATTGATTTAAGAGAAAAGCCCTGAGTGGGGGATTTAAACTCTTGAAATCTGGTGCCCGCAGTCATGAAAGTTTGCCTATGCTTGTCACCAATGCAAGATAACAAACAAAAAATCAATGGGCAAATATTGTGACTCATGATATAGCATATGACCTATGAGCGAGGATCGGGCTCAGAGAGTGAAGTTCAGTGACACTCATTCAAACTGTCAGTCATCATTTGCCTGCTGAATGTTGTTAAGCGCATGACGTGTGTTTGCTCTCCCCCAGCAGGTCTGTCTTTTGGATTCGCATCTGCGGGTGGGTTTTCATTTGCAGAATTGGCAGAGAGTTCATCGGAATTTGCATTTGGTAAAAAAGGTGAGTGCTGTCTTTACCTGTTCACCAGTGTATCACAATTTACCTGTCTGATTCATTAGACAGAAGCAGCTCGAAGGTCATTTGTTTGATTTCTCATATTAAACAGTGCAATTCAGTTCACAAGTCTTTCTACTGTCTTTGCTGAGCAATCATTTAAGTTTTTTTAAAACGATTACAAAGTCAGTATGTCTTTATGTGAGATTTACATTCTGTCACCTGAACCAAAGCACAAGAGAGAAACGTTTTTTTTGGCTTTTCTTGAACTGCTGCTTTCATCAGTATGAGAACTGAAGTCAATATTTACACTAAATAATACATTAAATTTTTATTTATTTTTCATTCCTTCAGAACACTTGTGACACTTTATACAACACTTTATTTATTCTGTGCTAGTAAGCCTATTTCTGTCATGACAAATCTCAGAGGGATTGGCATGGTAATGTACATGATAATGTTAATGTATTTGGTCTTGGTGGAATAGATCTGCTACGCTGCTGCTGCTGCGGCAGAGCAAGTACTGAGACTTGCTACTGCCAATACATCCACAACATGCTGCTGTGAGCATGTAAGAAATACTGCTGCTGCACATATAACATACATGAAATAACCCCCATATAGCATACATGAATCACCTCGTAGCAGATCTATACAGGTGGAGCTGGGGAAGGGGGAGGGTTTCTGAAGTGCACTGCTACAGCAAGCTCTAGCCAAGTATTTGAATGTTGAGCAGCGAGCTCATTGGCTACCGATACAGGAGAGAACCAATCAGCTGTGCCATGTGATGATGATGTCATTATATTAGATCTATCGGACTGCGCCATCTAGAGTTTCATGCCAGAACTTTGTATTTGTCTTCTGATAGTAAAAATTGTTTGTGCTGCATACTGTAAATACTGGTAATGCTAATCTCTAATCTAATCTAATTTAATCTTTGTCTGAAAATGCTGTCCTTAAGCAGATCATATGGTCTTCTTTTGTTTGTTTTTAAAGATCTATGCATAGCATCATTTTTGGGAAAAGAAAATCAAATTACAACTTTAATTCCGTGGCTTGAAAGGTGAATGATGAACAGTTTCCACAAAGACTCGCTCTTTTCTGCATTTCGTAATAATGTATTTTCCTAAAAGACTCTTTTTTGATGCTAGCATTTAGCCGTGTTGTATAAAGCTTGTGACAGAGCTCAAATATTTCAAAGACTGCAGAAAAGATCCTGTTTTATAAGCCAATCAAAATGTTTTTTTTGTGTGTGTGTGTGTGACTTCATTGGCAACATTAATATGAATTAGTATAGTGCTAGTATGTTATCATACTGCTGCTATCAGCATTACTATTGGCAGTGTAGTGTTTTCATCATGTGTTTATTTCTGCAGATGATAATTTCACGTGGTCAGGCGCAGGAGCCACCGTCTCTGGAAGCACAGCGAAAGAAGTTTCTCTGCCAGAGGTGAGTGTTTGCTGTGATGCTGTTAGCTGTGATCTTCATGTCTCTAGAGGTGTGACGTGTGTTGACGTGGCTCCTGCAGGTGGAGGTGAGGTCCGGTGAGGAGGATGAGGAGATCCTGTTCAAAGAAAGAGCCAAACTCTACCGCTGGGACCATGAGTACAATCAGTGGAAGGAGCGCGGCGTGGGAGACATCAAGATCCTCTTCCACCCTGTGAAGAAGCTCTACCGCCTGCTGATGAAACGTGAGCAGGTGTTAAAAGTCTGCGCCAACCACGTCATCAGCCAGAGCATCGAGCTCAAGCCCATGAACACCTCGCCTAATGCGCTGGTGTGGACCGCCACAGACTACTCAGGTACAAGTCTCACTCCTCTCCTCACACACATCACCCTGCTGCCTGTGTCTTCATGTCTATATGGTTGTTCACACACACAGAGGGAGATGGGAAAGTCGAGCAGCTGGCGGCCAAGTTCAAGACTCCAGAACTGGCGGAGTCCTTTAGACGAGCATTGACCGACTGCCAGAGTCGCATGTTGCAGGCTGACTCCGCTCAGATGTCTTCCGCCGAGGCGCTGTCACGAGAGTCCAACCCTGTGGTGTTCTTCGACATCACCATAGATAACAAGGATGCTGGGAGAGTCGTCATGGAGCTCTTCGCTCACATCGTGCCCAGAACGGCGGAGAACTTCCGGGCTCTGTGTACGGGAGAGAAGGGCTTTGGTTACCGCCGGTCCATCTTCCACAGGATCATCCCAGACTTCATCTGTCAGGTGAGGACACACCGTCATTATGTAAACTCACTGATGATGTGTTCTATATGAAGACAGCATGAATATTCATTTACACCAATGGCTTGACTGGTTCAGTTCATTGAAATAAATTCTCAATGTCAAAACAATCATTACTAAAATTCTATAAAATCAACAAATAATGCACATCTGTCAATAATTCCCAAATTATTATGCCGCACAGATGTCTTTTAACAGTTGTGTCCAAAGCAACTGAGGAGCAGGGTTATTATTATTATTAAAATTAAAACCCTAAAAAAATCATTTCTGTTACTTGAAGTAAAATAAACATTAACTGAAAGTATGAAAAACATTATTATGGGTTCCAGATAGTTTCCATTTTCATTTAAGGTGAAGTATTAAAATGACTAAAACCAAACAAACTGATGTAATAAACATGAATAAAAACTACATATTAAATGTAATTAAATGTCTCTCAGGGTGGTGATATCACCAACCAGGATGGGATGGGAGGAAAATCCATCTACGGAGGGAAGTTTGAGGATGAGAGCTTCGAGGTGAGGCACACGGTGCCGGGGCTGCTGTCCATGGCCAACCGCGGCAGAGACACCAACAACTCGCAGTTCTTCATCACCCTCAAGAAAGCAGAGCACTTGGACTTCAAGCACGTTGCCTTCGGATTCGTCAAAGACGGCATGGATGTGGTGAGGAGAATCGGAGAGCTGGGCGCTAAAGACGGGAAACCCACAAAAACCATCACCATCTCAGACTGTGGACAGATTATGTGAGATTTTCTACACAAACTAGTGTTCATCATGTTTGAAACTGTGTTCTCCAAGCTCTTGTTAAATCAGAACTTGTGTATGCTGAGGTTTTATTGTTGTCCTCTTTGTGTGTTAATAAAGTGGACAGCAATAGTTGACAGTAAAATCCATACTTTGCAAAAAAGATTTGCTAAAAAATGTTTACCCCAGAGTTTCTTCATATTTATAGGGGCTTAATTGGACAGAATGTGAATCTTTCCTTGTTATATGTCTGTGATATTTCTGCAGTTCACTTCACTGACATGAGGTGCCATGCAAACACAGCCGTGTTGCTTGCAATTTTTAAACACCTGAACATAAAATAAATATCTGCGTTACACTATATATTCAAAGAGTGTCATTGTTGACAAAAAACTGCTGTGAAATGCTTCTGGATCAATTAAAAGCAAAGCTGCTTTATTTCTCCTTTAGTTTCGACAAATGTTTCAAGAAAACTGGTAACAAGCATTTAAAGGGGTCATATGATGTTGCTAAAAAAGATAATTATTTGTAATTGTAATTGGTGTAATGAAATGTGTTTATGCGGTTTAAGGTTAAAAAAACACATTATTTTCCACATACTGTACATTATTGTTGCTCCTCTATGCCCTGCCTTTCTGAAACGCATCGATTTTTATAAAGCTCATCGTTCTGAAAAGCGAGGTGTGCTTTGATTGGCCAGCTATCCAGTGCGTTGTGATTGGCCGAATGCCTCAAGCGTGTGATGGAAACGTTACGCCCCTTACCTTATTTGGAAACATACAGCGTCTCCACGGCAACAATACTACAGAGAATAAAAGTTACACCTCCTTTCTTTGCGTAAACATTTGGGTGGCGTTATGCAAATCTTCCCAGATAGTGACGTAGACATGTGGGGGCGTGTTAGAAAGAGGCATTTTAGGAGGGAGTGGACCAGTCTTAACTTTTATAAAGAATATCTCTTTGGGTTTAAGACTTTAGTCTTTGCAACTTCAGGGATCTTATCTATGCACAATCAGCTTGTAACACTCCAAAGAGAAAGGAAAACTTGAAATCGCATCATATGACCCCTTTAAGTTACAACTAACTAGCCAGCAGTGAGATCAGAAGTAATATATATTTGTGTGGAGTAAATGTGCTCTTTAAGGATAGTTTGAACTCCCTTTTTCTTTTTACTTCAGAGATTTGACATACATGAAATTGATAAAACTGTTTGATAAAAATTGATAAAATACATTTTCTAACACCGTTTTGTGTGTTTTTGTAGAAGTTTATAATATATTTTATGGAATAAAATAATATATTGCCCCCTGTAAGCTCCCCTGCATGATATTTTCTGATGTCTCTGGCATTACATGCCTTACCAATCCACATCACTTTGATCCCAATATAACTGTTGTCTGTACTGTGTTGTTGGTGAAATAAATAGGTGGACATCAACTGCTGGTCTTCATTTAATCAGATGATTTATCTTGTCAGTTACAACGTGATTTCGCTCTTTTAAATTCCTCTCCCATGCAGAGACAGTCCAGAAAGGGCAGATAACATTTAAGCAAGCAAAAAATAAATAAATAAAATAAAATAAATAAATATGAAAGATTAACAACAAAAATGACAAAAAATAAAATAAAAAATCTGACAAGATTTGTTACAACGTGTGATTTCGCCCTTTAAAGAAAAAAGTTAATGTTATATGCAATGCAATTAGCATGGTCTTCAATTTCAAGAATGACACAGAAAGCTAATCATAGCCTTAAAGTGAAAGCATAAAAATAGCAATAAATACATGGATTTTTCTTTTCAAATCATATTTACAATATTTTCCAAGTATACTGTAAAAATGAGTTTTAAAGCAAAGATGAAATTAGATTAATCAGAGCTTAATAGAAACCCACCTCTTCTATGCAGAGAAAGGAAATTAATATTTACACTTCAGTCAGAAATTTTAAGGGAAAGACACACACAAACAGGCACATCAGGTATACATTTGAACATTTTGTGTTATTCTACATATGAAACATGTATAATACTGTCCATACCTGTTATACCAATATACATTTGCCTCAAAACTCTTTCTAGAAAATACAGAAAAAACAGAACATATTCTTGCCTTATATGAATTATATTGACAAAATACATAATAAAATTGCATCTGTGCAGCAGGTCCCTTAGTATGGTGTTGCATTGCTGCCACCTACATATTATGTTTTTCATTCAATTATGTCGTAATATCAAGATGTTATGTCATTTAAACAACATATTTTCTCATAATAACCAGATTGTGTGTCATTAAAATGACATAATCTTGTTAAAACAAAAAATATTTCTCATTAAAATGACACATTTTCTCATAATAACAACATATTATGTCATAAAAATGTTTTTCCATTATAAGAGATATTATATTGTTGCATTCAGGGGCGTGTCCAGGTTTTTATAATTGGGGTGGCAACTAGGTTTGCCACACAAAACTGATATGTAGGCAGCAAACTTTTCTTGCGATTTCTGTTAATTGTATAAATGAATATTTCAATTTTTAGTTTAATTTTAATATTAGTTTAAATAAATAAACAAAAAATTCAAAGTTTAGAACCAAAATATGCATTATTGCAGTTGCATTTTCAAGATTAACAGCATTAAGGAGTTTAGGCAGCAGCAACTGTTATAAAATAAGGGAGTTCACAACATGTGCCTTTAACAAAACGAGATCTTTACTTCATCTTTTTAATATCTGCCAAGTTGCTTTGGATAAAAGTATATGTAAATGTAAGAGCCCTTGAGCAGGAATCTTCTCCTGATGGGCCTATACATTTGAGGTCAATTTGAAGGCACTAAATATATTTAAGCCAAATTAAGTTAAATAAATAAATTTAAGCTAAATAAATAAATTAATAAATAAATTAATATTATTCAATGAGCATGACTTGCTTTACACATACGAATATGTAATAGATCATATTTGCAATCTTCATAATGACTGAGCAGAATCTGCTTCAGCTGAGCCTGGTTGTTAATTTTTTTACACTCTAAAGTGAGTATGATGACAGCATGTTCATGTTTGGGTTAAGTATCCCTTTAAATATGCCCTAACCAAAATGAAGGATTATGACAATGTCGCTGACAATGGGCGAACTGTCAGGTTATTTTAAAGCATTTGTAAGAGTGCGACTGTGTGTTAATTAGTCCGATCTGTTTGTGCAACGTCTTCTCTACTAATAGTGAAACTGGGTTTTAATTTCTTCAGAAACTATGCTATTGATAAATAACAGGACAGTGTTGACTATAATTTTCTGGGTTCCTGACTGTTTATATGTGCAAGCTGTCTGTATGTGTGTCCATATGCTACAATAACTGTAGGTAGCACCTTCATTTATGTCACAATTCACTTGGGGAGCAAGGAACGAGGAAACAGGGAGTTCTTGAATAACACAGTCTTTAATAATCCACAGTAGACACAGGAAACAAGGGAGACATCCAACAAGTAGACCCGACAAACAAGAACTGAACGGACTAGGGCTTTTAAAGGCAGGATAATTGGGGAGGAACGAGACACACCTGGAATCAAATTAACACAATCAACATGAGGAAGAAACTGGGTCACAAGGGCAAAAACACACACTGAATAGTCCATAATCCTGACATAATGCCCCCTTCCGGAAGATGCGTCCTCGCACCGTAGCAACAACAGAGGGAGGCGTGGTTGGGAACTTGGGAGGAGGTTCCGGAGGAGAACGGATATCCGGGAGGAGGCCGGCAGACAGGGACCAGGGGGGCGACGAAGGAGGGAGGAGACAGGAGGGACCCGGAGCAGGAGGAGCACAGCAGGACCTAGGCCACAGCCATGATTTCGACCCACGGTGGAGCCGACGGAGGGAGGAGCCATGGAGGAAGAATGGCCGCCGACTCCAGGGGGCTGACCAACGGCGGCGGAGCAGGTGGTGGAGGAGCCCGAGGCGGAGACGGAGAGCCGATGAGCCAGGGCGACGGGGAGGATTCGGAGGTCCTAGGCGGAGCAGATGGCGCCGGCAACCGACGCGGAGATGTGGATCCGGGAGGC
>NW_015654490.1:27644-43890 GCF_001515625.1 Sinocyclocheilus rhinocerous
ACGAGACACACCTGGAATCAAGTTAACACAATCAACATGAGGAAGAAACTGGGTCACAGGGGCAAAAACACACACAGAATAGTCCATAATCCTGACAATTTAGAACCACCTGTACATTAAACTGTTTAAACACATGAACACATACACAGTAGTATTGTCTAAAATCAGCTTGTTTATAACATGTTTATTACAAACTCAGTTAATCAGCAGAACTCGTCATACTTAACAATTACATTACTGATATCTGAAAATTTCAGTTCCCTTTAAAAACAGTCTCTCACATTGCATGAATACACTTATGGGGAAACTCCTGTTTACATTGAATACTGAAGCCTGATTTGTTAACGTTTGTGTAGCTGCAAGAACAAGTGGCATTTCATCCCGCTAAAATGGGCAGAGCCGACTGCCTATATAAGTTGGCACCAAATGCCATTTCATCAAAATTTTCTCCTTTTGTGTGAAGATCATCTCCTCACTGTACTCTAAAGTAGATAAAGGATGAAAAAGACTGCTTACTCACTGCAGAAGAGCCCCGGCAGCGGAAAGATGCTCCTCTTCAGCGTTTCTCTCTCTGTGGCCATCAAGAGCAAATTTCCCACTGTTGCTTCAAATGTCACGCCACGAGTGTGGCTCGTGCAGGGCACCCCTGCACACTTCAGATGGGAGCAGTGAGTGCATCATTTGCAGTGGAGTCAAGGGGCTGAGCAGTCGGGCTCGAGTGATCCCATGTTGACACAGGTCCTGCGTGCTTCATTCTTCCAGCAGCAATATGATTCACCGGTGCACTTCTCCCATGAGGATCAGCGCCCCTCGTCTACAGCGAACAGTTTGGTCTCTTTCGGTGGATCTGAGGAGGAAGCTGCCCCTGATGACTCCATGTCACTGAAAGCTTCAGATGGGCATGCTCCGTAGAGTATCTCGGTTCCCTTTCGTCCAAAGAGTCAGCACAGGCCAATGTAGACAGTGAACTGATTCACATCTTCATGAAGGACGTGGAGGAACTCAAAACTGAATTGTCATCTCCAGAAGAGCCAGAGGACGAATGGTTCCTGCTAGGATGCTGCCAGCGAACCCCCCGCCAAAGATCGGCACCATTCTTTCCAGAAGTTCACGATGAACTCACCAAGACGTGGCGTGTCTCCTACTCAGCTCACGTCTACACTTCTGCTTCTGCCGCCCTCACCTCCATTGACGGCGCTGAAGAAAAAGGCTACTCGAGGCTGTCACTACGCATCTCTGCCCACCTTCAGCCCTGGGATTGAAAGCCAAGGCCGTGCACCCATCTAAGCCCTGCAGGACCACCTTGGCCCTAGTGGGCAGGGCCTATTCAGCAGCTGGCCAGGCTGGCTCAGCACTTCACAGGAAGGCAGTCCTTCAAGATTTTCTCCTCCTTGCCATAGACGAGTTTGGCCCGAGTCCTGATGCCTTTAAAGAGAAGGGACTGTGCAGGTGATCAGCAAGGCCATGGCCAACTTGGTGGAACTTGATCGCCACCTTTGGCTGAGTCTCACGTAGATCAAGGACGTAGGCAAAGTCGCCTTCCTTGACTCCCCAGTCTCCCCCACGGCATTATTTGGTACTTCCTGCCCACTTCCTACGGCACTTCCTGCCTAAGCGCTCAAGCAGCTGTTTCAAGTCACTAGAAAGCTCCATCATCCCCACAGCCTGCTCTATATCCTGCCCAACCTCAGCCCAAACCCTCGCTCCAATTCGCTCTCAGACCCCCTCATTTCACAGGTGTTATTCAAGCTTCGGTATAAGACAGTGATGCACACATTCGCCGTTCCAAAGTACAGAGTCTGCTGGCAAAAGGTGCCATAGAGACGGTTCCACCAGTGAGTCAGGCTTTTACAGTCGCTACTTCCTCATTCCCAAGAAAGATGGTGGGCTTAGGCCCATCCTCGATCTCAGACACGTGAACCTTACCCTAATTAGAAGCCAGTTCAGAATGTTAACAAAGTGTGTGGATGCAGCTATTTCCCTTCTGCGGAAGAGGGGAATCCACATCATGGCTAGTGTTAGCCAGGTCGGAGCACAAACTCCTTGCTCACTGCTCAGCCACCTGGAGCATCTTGGGCTCAAAATTAATTTAGCCAAGAGCTCTCTGTCTCCCAGCCAGCAGGTCGTTTTTCTGGGGACAGTTATCGACTTGGCCCAGATGCGGGCCTGGCTCATGCCGGAACACTCACTGACAATTCAGTGGCAAGTGGCGTCATTCACATTGGGGGCTTCTCTTCCCCTCAGATTATTCCAGAGGATGCTCAGCCTGATGTCGACCACCTTCCATGACAGATGCCTTCAACTGGGGTTGGGGAACACTGTGCAAGGGTACAGACTGGAGCAACGCCTACATATCAGCTGTTTCGAAATTATGGTTTTCTGGCCCTAAAAACCTTCCTGCCAGCCTTAAGGGGGCACCACTTCTTCGTCCATTCACACAACATAACGGTGGTAGTCCTTATAAATCACCAGGGTCATGGTCTCAGGTCATGGTCCCTCTACAGGATGGCAAGATGCCTACTTTTATGGGCACAGTGCCCGGAGACACCACGGACCCTGGGTACACCCGCCACGGAAGACGCGAGCCAGGCCCCGGGCGACGACCTCTCCCCCTCCGCCGCCTCCGGTCTTCGAGATCTCCACCCGGAACCGCTTCGCTCCCCTCCGCGAGAAGGAACGCGACGCTGTTGTACAAATAAACTTGAATTGAATTGAATTGAACAGTGCAACCTGAGCTCACTGAGGGCAGTTCACTTGCTGGGCAGACTGAACAAAGTAGCAGACATGTTGTCCCGGGGCAGTGTGTTTCCAGGGGAATGGAGACTACACCCCCAAGTGGTTCAGGCATGTCTTTGCGAGGGCAGAGGTGGACGTCTTCGCCTCAGAAAACAACTCTCACTGCCCAACATTTTTCTTGGAGCAAGATGCTCTGGCTCATGACTGTCCCAGCGCTTGCCTGTATGCCTTCACTCCAATTGTCCTGCTCCCTTAGGTCATCAGACGGGTCAGATATGTTATACGAACCAGATATGTTTCCCAGAGTTGATATAGCTGCTGTCGGCATTCCCTTGGCCGAGTCCATTTAGGATGGACCTCCTCTCCCAAGCGAGAGAGACAATTTGGCATTTCCAAAATTTCTGGCCCCTTTGTGGCTGCTATGCACCCTCGATCCGCACTTCTGCCGAGCCCACACTGGGGTGAGCTTCACAGCAGATTTCTACCTGACAGTCAAAGCGGCATTATGTCAGAAAAATGCTGACTCAGAGGAAGACTACAAGGGTTTAGGGTGCCATTTAGGACAGGGCCTGTGCTCCTTGCCTTTAATTTGGGCCTAACAACTGTAGTTGTCCTCAAACCAACACATGGCTTGTGCCCAAGGTGCTCTCCACTCCATTCAGTTATTACCCTTCTAACGCTTCCTAACTCAGAGGACACGAAGGGTCCTAATTTACTCTGCCCGGTCTGGACCCTTAGACTTTATGTAGAGTGCTCTAGCTGTTTTCAGCAATCAGAGCAGCTCTTTTTATGCTTCAGAGGCTGCTCTAAAGGGCTGCCAATTACAAAGCAAAGACTATCCCGCTGGATTGTTGATGCTATAGCCCTGGCTTATGCCTCAGTGGGCTCACAGTGTCTTATTGGAGTGGGGGCCCAGTCCACTAAAGGAAGGGCATCTCCTGGGCGTGGTCCAGCGGAGTCTCTATCAGAGATATCTGTGTGGCAGCCGGCTGGTATTTGTCATCTACCTTCATTAGGTTTTAGAACCTGGACATCCCTGCCCTTCAGGCACAGATCTTGTCCGCCTAGTCATCCTGCTCCCCTGCTGAGTGGACAGTATTTTTGTTGCCGAAGACCCCAGCCTTGTGGCCTGGGTTTCATTGATTCTGGGCCTATTGTGAGATAACTGGAATGAGCATTGCATACATAGCCATGCTATAAAGCTGCTAAAAGCAGTCGATGACTGTCGCTTATTAGTTGAAAGATTCTGATGAAATGGCATTCAGCGCCGACTTATATAGGCTGTCGGCTCCGCCTGTTTTGGTGGGCTGAAATGCCATTTGTTTGTGCAGCTACACGAACGTTAACAAATCAGGCATCAGTATTCAGAGTAAACAGGAGTTTTCCCCATAAGCGTGTTCACGCAATGCACAGTTCTGTTCTCTCAGAGAACTATGGTTACATTAGTAACCAGAGTGTTACGTCTCAAAATGTATCGTTTATTGTTTTCAGATAATTCTTTTGAAATTACTTGAATAAATGAATGAATGAATGAATGAATGAATAAGGCATTTATATAGCAATTTACAATCGCTATGTACTGTACACTCAAAGCGCTTTACAATCATACGAGGGGGTCTCTCCTCACCAACCACAAGTATGCCTTCACCTGGATGATGCGGGACAAACCATTTGCACTGTCCCTATTCTCATGGTATGTGCGGACTCTTGGGTGAAACACCTTCAAGTTCTGAGAGAGACTGGATGTGCCAGGTATAATGCATTCATGAGACTGACTGAAAGAGACAGGTAGGGAGCATTTCTCCCCTGAGGGATAGTAGTCAGTGTTTGCATGAGCACAATTGGCTCTTGAGGTAGTCAAAGGCTCTCATAGCTCTCATTTTATGATTGTTATTGTGTTTCTTTAAAAAGTCTTAGAATCTGACATTTGAACTCCACACGCTTTGCTCTCGGGGGAGTTAAATGCATGTTGTGTGATGTGGTCGCAATAATAGGTTCCACCCAGGCTTAACTCTTTCTCTAGGGATGAGAGTTGAGCTCCTACACTTTGCGGTTTAGTTCTCGTGGCTGCCATTGCGGTGAGCAATGAGGTTTGTAGACAGCTCCTTTCATTAGCTCTAATACAGCTAAGAACAGAGTTGGGCTACCCCCTCGATTTAACGTGGTCTTTGAGTTAGGCAGTCCCTCTGTGTCTTGGGGGCTGTTTGAGGACAGTTCTCATTGGTACCTGCAGTCCCTGAGTCAGATGTCCCTCCTCATAAGCAAACGCGTTAGGGTTCCTCACTTCCTTTCTTAAGCGGACATTTATCAAAGACATATCTGTTAAAGAACAGTTTCCTTTGATGGCTATCCCTTTTTATGAATATTGTAGCAAGATGCCCCCCCCACCCAATTATTTTGGATTTTAAGTAGGGTTCCTTGCTCTCTTCTTAGCAGCATCTCAGGTCGGGCTGCCTCCAGTGTGTTTACAGTGGCCCGCTTGTTACATCAAAGTTGATAGCTGTCTGAGGACAGTTCCCTTTGACAAGCTGCTCTTTGGCTGGGTGGAGCAAGAAGTCCCTCACTAAACATTGTGGACATTAAAGTAGGATTCATTGCTCCCTCTGTTCAGTCTGCATGTAGGGGTTGGGCTGCTTTAAGTGGGTGGTCCCCCTTTTTGGTTCCTTAGGTTGAGCTCTCGTAGAGTCTCCATATAGGTGGAAGCTTATCAAAGATATACCTGTTTAGAATGGTTTCCTTTGATAGCTTTCCCTTTTTGTAGGTTGAAGTGAGATGTAGTTCAAGTGAGGGTTCCTTGCTCCCTTCTTGTAATATGAGCTAGTTCGGGCTGCCTCCCCTGTTTTGGAGGGTAGTAAGTTAAGCGGTCCACCTATAGCAGCCTCGTCAGAGATGGTAGCGGTCTGAGGATAGTTTCCCTTTGGTGAACTGCTGTTTGGTTTGGGCTGTTTCCCTTATGATTAGAGGTTTTTAAGTAGATGGTCCACCTATGGTTATAGGTTGAGTCTCTTTTTAGGCTCCCTATTTAGTTTTTTGTAGAGGATGGTTTCCTTTTATAAGATCTTCTCTCTTTCAGAGGATTAAGGAATATGCCCCACCCCCCTTTAGTAATGAGTAGTAAAGTAGAGTTCCTTGCTCTTGCTATCTTTGGGCTGTTTCCCCTGTGTTAGGGTTTTAAGTAGATGCCCATTGTCTTTAGGAACAGCTATTTGAGTATAGTTGTGTTCCCAACTCGGCTAAATATTAATGTTGGTATGATTCCCCATTTCCCCTAAGTTGTTTTATCTGTCCGGAGCATCATTGGCATGCCCCTTTTTGAATCAGTGTATGCTTGCCTACTTCTTTTGGTGCTCTCTCACCAAGTGGACAGGCATGCCCCGCAGCAAGGCATAGTGGGTATTTCATTCTCCATAGTCTCTTTTAGAGGATGCAGTGCAAGTTCCCTTGAAGGGGAATGCCTCAGGTTACACTTGTAACATGGTTCTCCGAGAGGGAATGAGACACTGCGTCCCCTTGCCATGCCTATGGCCTGTCTGTTTCAGGTCTCCTTTGAAAGATTATGTGTAATTTTAGTCAGATGCATTTACATTGTGATGCAGATGCAATCAACAGGAACTGTCTGTAAAGGTGTGAACCAAATGGTCCATACATTTAGAATAACAAAAGAACAGTACTCCTCAGGAACTTCTTGTAGATTGCAGGATCTCCAGCGGGAGGTCCTGACAGTATCTATTGTTTCTAGCCATTTGCCTTTAGGTATAAAGTTCTGTCTTACAGGGAGAAGCTATGGAGAAACTAGGGAGAAGCTAGGAACAACTGCTACACTGCTACCTTCAGTAAATTTTTCTCCCCACAAGAACTCTGGTCAAGCTTACTTATTTTATGTATTAGAGAAATCGAATACATTGGCGAGCCACCCAAACCACTGCTCAGCCAAATACAGCAAAATCTAACACCTTCAGACAAAGAAGTTGATGACATGCATTATAGGCTTCCAGGCACTGCACTAATGACATCACAGGCTGGGCGGTCCAATGGATTTGGAGTGTTTTCACACGTGCTTCAGACATCAGTCATGCTGATGGCATTCCACATTCATCCACTAGAAAAAGCATCTAAATCTTTATCCAGATGCATCTACAATATGAAACAAAAAACAAACAATTTTTAAAAAATTTATATAGCACTTTTAACAATACAGATTGTATCAAAGCAGCTTTACAGTATTAAATAGGAAAATAGTGTGTCAATAATGCAAAAGGACAATAGTAAACACTCAATTTTCAGTTAAAGATAGTTCATCATTGAATTCAGTGATGTCATCATCCAGCTCAGTTCAGTTTAAATAGTATCTGTGCAATCAAGTCAACGATATCACTGGACTTAAGTGTGCCCAACTAAGCAAGCCAGAGGCGACAGCGGCAAGGAACCAAAACTCCATTGGTGACAGAATGGAGAAAAAAACCTTGGGAGAAACCAGGCTCAGTCGGGGGGCCAGTTCTCCTCTGATCAGATGAAACCAGCAGCAAACAAACATCAAATTAAAAAGCTGGGCACACCAGTGTGAATACACATATAAAAGTGCTCATTAAACCTCTTAGACTGACATTTATCTGGGGAAATTAATAATCTAGCACCGGCTCTCTGTGCATCTGTGAGCAGTGGAAATGTGGCTCTGGGTGTTGAGTCTGCTACAGGCTACAGTGAGACTTACCTTTGACAAAAAGGTTCTCCAATACCAATAAATCAGCATTAATAATGGTTGAACACTGAGTCTGTTTACTTGTTTTTTTTTCACATCTATGAATGTCACACTCAATGTATCACTGTCTGAAGAGAAACTGCTATAGAGAATGTAAAATAACATGTAATTGAAAATGAAAACAGGACAAATTGTCTGACTGGGATTTTGGGGGAGTTTTTGGTTGTCAGCCAGGAAAAACCATACAGCAGGGTTGCCAGGTCTTCACAACAAAACCCGCCCAATTGCTACTGAAAACTAGCCCAATCGCGTTTCGAGGGGGGTCCCCCAGTAAAAATCGTGTTCCGGGGGGTAAAATACGCATTTTTTGGTGGGGTTCCTCTGGTAAAATTTGCATTTCAGAGACTAAATATCAACCTCAGGGTCGCTTCAACCTGCGGAGATCAAAAACAATCCGCAGCAACAGTATTAAAATAGCCCAATTCCACTGGAAAGCCACGGACTTGGCAACACTGCCATACATTATTTCCAATCAGTAAAAAAAGTATGGCACAATAGGTCAGCATAGACTGAAGGATACAGCGTTAGAAAACAATTACAAATATATTGGCCAATAATAGTATATGTCAAGCCAACTCATTAACTTAATACTGCGAGACTTACATTTCTATAAGTGGAAGGAAACCTAAACAAAGGCAGAGAAAATAACTAGACATTGCAAAGATGAAGGAAAATACAGTTGTAAGAAAAGCTATACGGGAGTATAAGAATCAACAAGAGAGGACAAAACAAAAGTCCCATCTGTCCTGTTAATAGGTTTTTCAGTAATTACAGCTGCAGTGTTCATTCGTGCAGGATTTTATTTGGATGCCTTGTTTCATAAGTGTTATTAGAGGGAAAGGAACTGGTTTATACAGAGCATGTTTATATCCTAATATTCAGATGGGCTTTCTGTTTGGCTTAAACGCTTCTGACCCAAGGCTAATTATCATAAAGGCCTGAATGTGGAAAAATAGACGTCATTCAATTCTGACTGCTGGCAACTGCGTTAGCATGCATGCTTTTTGTTTGTTTGAAGGATGAGGCACTTTTCCAAATAAGCCTTGATGAAATTTCTATTTATAGGGGGACAATGGTCGCTAATTACAGTCAAATCTCTTTTTTCTCTCGTCTGGCAACAAACCCAGTGCCTCCAGCAAAAGAAAATACTTCATCCCTTAACCCCCTCTAATAAATATTTATTCAGAGAAAGCTGTAATTATGCTTTTCATAAGGGTTTTTTTAGTACATAATGAGCCGTTATATCTACATCATTTTGTCTAAAATAACCATAAAACCATGATGGAATCAAACTGTTAATGAAGATAATGTTACAGATTAGGCTTGGCATGAAATTTTATACATTTTCATCACTTGTCTTTTAAGATAGGAATGAAAATTTGACTTTGAATATAAATAGTTTTCTTTATTTCAGTCCTGAAGAATACTTTGTCTAAAAACAATGCTGAATATTTTCACACTGAGGGACTTCCACAGTTTTTAACTGAATCTTCTCTTGTTATGTTACTCAACAAATATAAGTATTCAAGTGAATTATAAATTGTAATCAAGTGAACTTAAAGTTCTTTAAGTAAAAAGGTGTTACTAGAAGTGTTTGCTCCATCAGTGTAACTTTGCTTAACTTTGAGTGAAACATGAACATTATTTTTTTTTCAGCCAGCAGATTACCAAGTCAGTGCCTACCTTGTCATGCGTATCCAGACCTTCAGACAGCTTTCACTGGCCAAAAACCATCCTACAGAGTCTATGCCGTGAGCTTCACATACTTTTGGAAATCCAGTGTTTATCCTGATAAGTGCACATTGTCAGAGTTGTAAACACTACAGCTTTTCTTCTTCCACGAGGGGGTTTAGCGTCACAGCAGCTTTGTTTCCAGGCAGACCATTAAAAAACATGACAGACACATCTCCCAGAAATTCTGTAGGATTCAATCAGATGACAACTTCGAAACCTCTGAAGCGTTTCCCATTTTATGTGTTTTATTTATCAGACGTTCAGCCAATGGTCCATGGCCATCTCTCCAGCAAACTGCTACATAAATATCAAAGATATGACACACAACATCACAAACAAACTGTGCTTGTCTGTGTGCAGTGTGCCTGAGCTCTAGCACACAAACCACAAAGACGTAACACTAGACAACTCATATTTACAAAAATACACTCTCTTCCACCTTTAAATTTACACTATAACACCAATGCTGTAATGCAATAAATGAGTGAAACAGTAAAAGATGTGCATTAAGGCTAGAGAACCCTCAGTGATTTGATTCTGGAACCAGGCATGTCTCAAGTTCAAATAGACTTTCAGATCCCACTTTAAGTGAATTTCAGTTCTCAAGACATCTACAAGACAGATGAAGCTGCTGTAAAAGAGCAGACGTACCGTATACCCTTACGAAAAATTTGGTAAGGGATACACATGACAGGATGACTGAAAGTATGAGTTTAAAAAAATAAAAAGTTAATTCTTATGTGGTGCTTACATTTTTCTTCTTAAAGGAGCCAATGGCGCCTTAATTGACATTTTTGTCTGGAGCCCTGCACTAGTGACAAAAACAAAGGTGGAAGCAATGGGAGAGATCACTACTGTGGCAGTGAAACTAAAAGTAGATGATAAAAAGAAAAAGAGTGCTCATATGAGAACATGGAAAGATCAATACTTTAGAACTGCATCTGTGGAAGCGGAGGAGGTACCTACTAATGAAGTAGTGATGAAAATAAAGGAAAATAACTAGAACTCGCTCCTGCAGGAGCAAAGGGAAGAAAGATGACTGATGGCCAGAGAAGAAAGCAGAGGTCAAACAGAGACGCAAACCACGGTAAAATAGTGGTAGCAAGAGGTAATGAAGTTAACTAGCATGTTAGATGCAGTCCAAATGCTAAAATATTTCTTAAAACTGAAAGAAAGGGCGTGGAAGTTTGTCTCATTGAACGAGGAAAAATGTGAATGCAATGCAATTTTTTTTGTCTTACCATTTTAAATAAAGAATTTTCAATGCACATTCACACCCAAGAAGACAGAGAACATTGTGAGAGAAAACTATGAAATTCTGAATTTTGCTCACCCTAGACACACACACACAGAGAGCCAGGTATGAGTGCATGAAAGGAGTGTGATTCGAGGTTCTTGTTGATGTGAAACAATTGTGCCTCCAGACACAAAGGACCTTGCTAGATCACCCTCATTAAAATCATTACTACTGTCAGTGATAATGAAGCGTTAGCATGAATGCAAAATCAAACTGCATGCAAATAAATTCTCACGAGAGACACACATCAGCTAAAGCCTCACAGATCATTGATGGACAAATGCATTTTGCAGAAGAAAACGTGATTAAACAGACATTTCAGGAGACTTCAAAACACTGAAGACAGGGTGCATTTCCTCAGATTCACCTCTGAAAACAGCACAACTGGAGCACGCTGCTCGTTTCGGATGAGTGTGAATGTGTAAAATAAATGAGCTAATTGGTGAAACTCTGTTCAGTTCAGACCCGTAATGAAAAACGCTTCAAACGTTAACCAATTAAATCAATGAAAGCGTGAGGAAGTAGTAATTAAACACTAAACCTGTCGTCTGTGCACTTTAGTAATTAGTGTTAATGTTCTGGAATTAGAGTTGGTTAGGGTGAATGAACGCAGTGCCATCAGTGATATAAACGTCATCCTTCCACAGTTTCTTTGGCGGTTATGAAACTCTTCTTGTGTTTGGCAACCGAAAGTTTCATTTTGAAATTTGGAGTCAAATTCCAGCAGCTGAAAGCATCGCTCATTAACGTGTCCTCCGGTCTTGACTGATGAATCTCTGAGATCAGAAGCGTGGAAGCAGGTCTCAGTATATTTCAGTCTGCAGCTCAAATCCTCTTCCAGTCTGGAGAAAAGATGCTCCATGATGAAGAGAAGCCAGCGACTACAGCAGAGACAAACACATACAACACATCTGCTGTACCTTCTTTTGACATATAATATATGTCATATAAACATATAATGCAGTGATTGAGAGCTGAAGAAATAAAGGCTCCTCAGAAGATGTGAGATGTTCTGGAGGCTTGTGAAGATCATTCCTCCGCTGAGGAACAGTGAAAGTAAAGCTTCTGGAAACAAACGCTCCTCAAAAGATCCTGAGGATCAGATTTGAGACTCTAAAACATGATTGATGGAGAATCAAGTAAAGCTGAGCTGCTTCAGTCCAGTAAGTGTTCATCTGGAGATATTACTGCAGTTATGCTGACCTTTACTTGATCAAAATCAGTCAAGATTTGACAGCAGAAACACACTGAAGCTGGACGTTTCTATAATTACACTAAAAGAGCTTTTACTGGAGAAAACCCCTCTAAACTATCAATCAGAGACAGAAGGCGTGGAGGAGATTCTGTGAAGCAAGTTTAACAGTAAAGTTTTGATCATGTTAATCGTTTAGAAATTTGTGTATCAAATATGATACAGTAGACTTTATAGAGTTAAAAAAAAAAAGGAAATCAAGGAAACTGTAAGCCTTTAAGGACACTTAAAGTCCATTAGAGGGCCGTTTTTGGTTTTAACTCCGACCTCCAATTTTTGTAAGTGCATCAGAAAGCAAAGCAAATCCACTTTAGGAGAAAAACAAACCGAGAGTAAAGTGGTGTTATAGTCTAAATATAAAAAACTATTGATTTAATCAGAGCGTCTGGGCTGATGTGTAATCAAACACAGTGATCTCTACAGGGAAAAGAAAGAAACAGAAGAGACCGAGAGAGAACAGGAGACGAGCCGGAGATCAAAGATGCATTGGGTTTCTTTATCAAATGCCACCGTGTGTAAATGAAGCCGTCAGGAGCACTAACCACAGACATGATAAAGGCCTTTAATCTTCTTGAAAATGCCTGTCATGAGGTGCTCATTTAAATAACTCAAGACACAGAGTCTAGAGAAAAACCCGAAGAAAACACGTCACGACATCCAGCTCCTGCAGTCACACGCTTCAGCTCGTGTCAGGATGACCTGAACGCTGCTTTCACTCAGGTCCAGTATGAGATTCTTCTGCCGAGGGGCTGCAAGCTGGATTTAAAATAATTACATGGACAAGCCGCATGTAAAAGTTAATTTAGGTGATGATGATGTGCCGATTAAAGCTCATACAGCACTGATGCACTGGACTTGAAGTCTTCTCAAGTTATATGATGCTTTGTGTGAGAAACACACTGAAAAACAAGTTATTCTCTAAACATCTTTCCTATGGGCCTTCATGCCATTTCAACACATACTATTCAAAACTGGCATACGTGTTATGCGACACAAACAAAACAATGTTTTGAAACTTCAAAACTTGCATGAATTCCCATATTTTCATGTTTGTGAGAATTGATAATCAGTCAGTAATGACTTGAGTTTAAGTGATTTTGCTTCTGAAGAGCTGTAAAGCGTGTGAGTTACTTTTCTTTAGATTTAATTTTTTTTGGTCATTTTCTGGGTCTCCTATCATTGCTAAACATGTTTCCCCAAAAGAAATAAAATCCTTAAGGGCTTTTCACAATGAACGCGAAAATCACGATTTTCGAAAATATTTTTTTTAGTCGTCCTGTGTGTCGATTTCTTCCCCCCATCGCTCCTTTTGTGCAAAACAGCAGCAGCCTTTACTCTGTCTGTCATACTGACAGGTTTCAGAAAGGCAGAAAGCACAGACCTTCCTCCATTAGCAGCACTGAACCCCTGTATTCATGAATTCTGACATGCATAAGTGTGTTTGTCCTCTCCGTTGATGTGATTTGTTCTGATAACAACAGAAAACACAGACAGAGAAGTTCAGAGGTCAGTCAGTGAAGCATTAACCAGCTGCCGTAAATCCCTCTCAATCATCACGGGTTTCAGCTTTGCCTCAGAGCCTCAGTCCAGCTCCAGAGACCGAGCTGATGTGCACTGCAGCGGTGTTTCTGAGCGAGGTCCCGGGATGGTTTCCGTCAAACTACTTACACTAGCATATAACGCAACAGGGGAACATACACAGCATATACATTTATTTGCAACATGTCAAATGTGTATTTACTAAAATATATTTATGAGCTAAAAAGTTTAAAAGCTTCAGCTATATACTTTAATGAAATAATATTGATTACATATTTTTAGATTCAATCTTACAACTCAGTTGCATGATTTTTCCCCCCCCCTTTCAATAACGGGTGTTAAACCATCCCAGTCTTGGTAGCTGCACTAACATCAGTTCATCATATTAACAATGCATCATCATCATCATCAACTTCAGAAACCAGCAGAAAAAATTAGACACAGACACAAAATCACTTTTACACTGAACCGTTGTACTATTTGTATTTCACCTTGATTAAAACAATGTATAATATATCAGATTTCCAACAAACGTGTTTGAATGCGGATGTATTAAATATGCTGTTTGATCAGATGCTAATGAGTCAAGCTTTCGGACTGCAAGACAATGTTAGCGTGTTTGAAACAGAAAACTCATGTAACTACAGAGAAACCAGCGGTGATTTCCCCAGAGTCAGTCTGATTGAAGATTGGCTTCAGTGTTTAGTTTGCAACGGTTAAAAAGAAAGCTCATTTACTCGCCCTCATGTTGTTTCAAGCCTGTACGAGTTTCTTCTGTTGAACACAAAAGATGATATTTTGAAGAATGTTGGTAACCAATAGCTGACGGTAGCCATTGACTTCCATCGACTAGAAGTCATATACTATGGCTACAAGCAACTGTTTGCTTATTACACACATCAACATATCTTCTTTTGTGTTCAGCAGAAGAAAGAAACTCATACAGGTTCGGTTGAGTAAATGACAGGATTTTCATTTTCAGGTCACTATCCCTTCAGTAAAACACAGACTGCAGTGAGTGAGAGCTTCTGGTGTCTGTCACAGAGGTCTTTTTGCACGCAGACGAAAGAGGTCAGAGACTCCAGGCCATGATGAGAGAGAGTTTGTGCTGCTGTTCATCAGACTGCCTTCTATCTTCCAGCAGAGGAAGAGCTGGCCCTGACTCCAGACCCTCGGCGAACAGCCATTCATCTGTGAAGAGCGTCAGTCCAGATCACACGAGCCGTCAGAGACCAAAGACAAGCGTGTTAGTGATGCACAACTCAAGCCTCCACCTCTCCTCAAACAGCAGGAGACACATGCATGTTGTTTAGAAAGAAAACGGTGTTTCCATGCGGAAAGCTTCATCTCCAGAAGTGTGTAGTGTTTGTAATGACTATCAAATATGTCGAGCCTCTTCATTTACTGCTGCACTGATTACAGTATCCTACTCAACTACATCAGAAATAGGAATATAGGCTTCCACTTTACCAGGATAAATGAGCAAAACCATAAAGAATGAGCAAACAGCTCGCACGCTCAGACATCACAAAACTACCGAGGTCTTTGTATTATTTCACAGCTCTCTTTATCCTGATTGCTCAGTTGCAGCATAGAGACTGACTGACATAAAAACAGCCTCGGAGAACTTCAGTATTACTTTGCAATTAATAAAAAATGGTTGAGAGTCTCCAGTTAAAGCAAGAAAAACTGAAAATATGAATGAAAGATGAATAATGTTTTTGTTGTTGAAGTGGACTATCACTTGTATCATGCCTATATTTCAGCTTCCAGCCAAATAGACCACTGTAAGTCACTGTATTTTATGGACCAAAGCCAATTTGTACATGCATTAAAGGTGCATTCGGCAGTTTTTTTTTTTTTTAAAGCTTTAGGCATTAATAAATAAATACACAAACCAACAGTGTTTTTGTTTAGAATCATCTGAATGATACACACTCACATGCAGGGCCGTTTTAACCATTGGGCTAGGCGGGGCTGAAGCCCCGGGGCCCGAGCAAGGAGGGGGCCTGTGATTGGCTGTGGAGTAGATTGACTGGCCATTGGCAGCGCCGATCGCCAAAGCCCCACCACGCCCCCCATTTATTAGCACTATTATTTAGTATAGATTTTCCGTAAATTCTATGCATTACCATTAGCCAACAAATGGTTTATACTGTTCATGGACATTAGCCTACGCTGCGGGGCAGAATTCATTCTGGTAAATGCATGCTTTAAAACGGTTTCTACCTGATACACTTGCTCGTATTACTGACTAAACTTTCGCTCCTTGTGCTTAAACGGTCAAATACACATAGTTGCAGTAAATCATAGCCCCGGGGCCCAGTGCGGTCTTAATGCGGCCCTGCTCACATGAGATCAAGACTGCACTTAATTTCATATACAAACTGTTTTAATTATATGGTGAATTCAGGTAAAATGGGACACTTAAGACTTATTGAGAGACTTAGGGGGGAAAAAATGGCCAATAGTCCTGAATTAAACTTGTATGGGACAGGTCGCTTCCCTCAGTGACGCCCAAGTTGCTTCTTTTATGTTGGACAGGTAAAGAAGTTCACTGTTGTGTAGAGCACTCTCTAAAACTCACTAATATCAGTGTAATCAGAGACAATCATGCTGATCCACGTCAATAGATGGCAGTGCGGCGTCTAACATCACCGAAGAACAGTGATGGTAATGCTAGCTGAACAACTACTGAATGCACCTTGAATTTCAGACTATTTAGAGTATGATTTCCCCCCCATTTTTTAATAATTTTCATTTATGCAATGTTGAATTAACATTTTTCTTTTTAAAGCTACATTTTTGTAACGTCTTTTCCAATGCAATGACTTTAATCACACATTTAATAATAATAATTAAATAATTTAGCAGACTAAATTCAGGATATACATTTTTTACCAGTATGTGTGTTCCCTGGGAATCGAAC
>NW_015654490.1:43965-49404 GCF_001515625.1 Sinocyclocheilus rhinocerous
TACACTGCTCAAAAAAATTAAAGGAACACTTTTTTTTATTTTTTATATACAGAGTATAGCATCAAGTCAATTAAACTCCAGGGATATTGATCTGGTCAGTTAAGTAGCAAAGGGGGTTGTTAATCAGATTCAGCTGCTTTGGTGTTAATGAAATTAACAACAGGTGCACTAGATGGGCAACAATGAGACGACCCCCAAAACAGGAATGGTTTTACAAGTGGAGGCCACTGATATTTTTCCCTACTCATCTTTTCTGACTGTTTTCCACTAGTTTTGCATTTGGCTAGGGTCAGTGTCACTACTGGTAGCATGAGGCGATACCTGGACCCTACAGAGGTTGCACAGGCAGTCCAACTCCTCCAGGATGGCACATCAATACGTGCCATTGCCAGAAGGTTTGCTTTGTCTCGAGAGCATGGAGGAGTTTCCAGGAGACAGGCAGTTACTCTGGGAGAGCTGGACAGGGCCATAGAAGGTCCTTAACCCATCAGCAGGACCTTTTTTTATATACACAGAGTATAGCATCAAGTCAATTAAACTCCAGGGATATTGATCTGGTCAGTTAAGTAGCAGAGGGGGTTGTTAATCAGATTCAGCTGCTTTGGTGTTAATTAAATTAACAACAGGTGCACTAGATGGGCAACAATGAGACGACCCCCAAAACAGGAATGGTTTTACAAGTGGAGGCCACTGATATTTTTCCCTACTCATCTTTTCTGACTGTTTTCCACTAGTTTTGCATTTGGCTAGGGTCAGTGTCACTACTGGTAGCATGAGGCGATACCTGGACCCTACAGAGGTTGCACAGGCAGTCCAACTCCTCCAGGATGGCATTAATACGTGCCATTGCCAGAAGGTTTGCTGTGTCTCCCAGCACAGTCTCGAGCATGGAGGAGATTCCCGGAGACAGGCAGTTACTCTAGGAGAGCTGGACAGGGCCGTATAAGGTGCTTAACCCATCAGCAGGACCGCTATCTGCTCCTTTGTGCAAGGAGAACAGGATGAGTACTGCCAGAGCCCTACGAAATGACCTCCAGATGAACTGGTCTCTTTATATTTGGAGCAACATGCAGAGTCGAATGGTATCCAATTGTTTTGATCCATGTTGAGCCATTTTAAACTTTGACATAAAATGCTACAAATGCATTGGTGTGTCATTACAAAACTATGTATGTCATTGCCACCATGCCCTGAAGGTTCTCAAAGTTTCAGGCCAGCGCCACCTTGTGGTCAAAAATTATAATGAAATGTTAAAAAAATGCTGATGTAGCGATCTAAATGAAAACGTGACTCAGCCGGTGTCTGTGTTCTGTCATGAGATCTCAACTAAATTGTTTGCGATTGTGATCGCTGAATAGATGCGCTTACTCAACCGCTGTTGTTTTAATAGAAAAACATCGGCTATTGCAATTTGGAATTATGGGAATTACTATTAGGATAATATTTGTCGCTTGTTTTACCAGTTTTCATAATGTAGACAGAGAGATTGCATAAGTCTTTGATATTAATTTATATAATAAATAGCCTATAAAAAATCAGTAGATGAGGTAAAATAAACCATGTGTCTGAGCTGACATTCTATTGATTTGTGCTTACTGGTTAAAGTGCAATACCTGAAATGCAAAAGTAAATTTCTCAAATGACAACTATCATTACGATTACAATTATGAGCAAATTAAATTATTATTTTTTTTATCAGTTTAACCATTATACAGCATGACGAAAATGTGACGGATTATTGACTAAAACTGGACTAAAATGCTCACGGCATTTCGTTGACTAAAACTTGACTAAACAAAAACAGGCCCCCCCCGCCTTCGCTACGTAATTAAAGCTGTGACAGTTGAGTGCATGAAGTGTCTAACATCCCAAACTTCATTTTTTCAGCTATTTAAGTGCATCATCTGGGTATTTAAAGTGCTCTTTTTCTTTTTGGAGTTTTCGGTGTGAACACACTACTCGCAGTATTATACTGCAAAACGTCACGGAATAGTGCGTAAGCACACGATTTGGGACGCACCTTAATACTAAATAAAAAATGGCTGCCAGAATTAATACTACTGTCGTGCATGCTTAGCTCCTCATCTTGCCTCTGTTTTGGTTGCCCCCTTAAGTGCCGCATGTAGCTATATTTATAATAAATACTAATATTTTTCTAATCATTTCATTAAGCTGCAGTGCTTAGCAAAAACACCACTATGTGTTTTATATTGCAAGGATAATGAAAGTTAGGGATTTAACAATCATATGATAATACTAATGTTTTCTTTTTTTTTTCTCCATGTTGAGATCATACATTTCATTCAAGGGTGCATGAGGATCCCCTAAAATAAGAGTCCAGTTCAGCACAAATTCAAGAGTCACAAATGAGTGTGAATCCGCACTGCTTTAACATGAGAAACACACTGAGCAGACCCAGCACAGAGAAAAGAAAGAGACAAACACAAAAGGATAGATGAATACAAGTAAAAGAACAAACAAAAGGGGAGAAACGACAGGCTCCCAGTGGAGGAGGAGGAGCTGGGCCGGAGCAGGTCGTCAAGAGTGGAGCTTTTTGCCATGCGCTTACCTGTCCTTCAGTCCTCGTCCTCGGCGAGCTCCGTCTCTTTGTGGACCACCACACGAGTGACGGACATGTCAGGGTGCTGCTCTTTGGCCTCCTTTATAGCCTGGGCCAATGCCTGATCCCGCCCACAGTAAACCAACACAAACAAACAAAAGCAAACAAAAGATTTAAAGGAAAAAAATGAACAACCCAACACAAGAATGAAAACACAAGCAACTGAACGCAAACGGATGATGGGAAACATACATGCATGTGAACAACTGATGCTGGGACCTGCGTGAACAGCTCTCAGTCTGAGAGGATGGCAAATGTCACATCGCTATGGTAACCTGTGTGCACGCTCTCGACCAATCAGAAGCTGCGTGCGTCATACGACACAGACGGACAGAAACACCTCACGGCTAAAACGAGCGCCTGTCGTCATGCGTCTGAGGATCATGAGCTCCTTCACACTACAATCACAGCTGCACTGTGTGTGACTGTCTCAACTTTACCACTTCTGCTCGTACAATATCAACCCATTGAGATACTCAAACGCTCAGAAAAACTGCAAGAAATCAGCCGTATTTTAGGTCAGACTGTATGTAGAGCAATATGATGATATTAGATTGTGAATGATTAAAAAGTCTTCACAATCTGCCTTTACTGAGAGACTGAGTGACTTTAGTTATCACAAAAGTTTATTGCATTTTTTAAAGCTTTGCCAGTTTAAACTTTCAAACTATTTTACTAACATAGCATGTGAGTTTTCTTTCGTGTAATATTGCGCTTAAACGGTCAAAAACTCAAAGTTCACATACAAACACAGTTTCTCTGTCTTAAGTGGAAATAAATAAATAAAGAAAATCAGATGTGTGTGAATATACTGGATCAGTGCATTCGGTCTTAAAGTGACAGCAGCCTAATAAACCTGCTGCTGTCTGTATTGTTAATGTGAAGAATAAAAACACACTCACTGCTTTAGTATCTCTTACAACTTTAGTAGATTCAATTAAAATCATTGTATATTTAATTTATACAATGAAGACTACAGTGTTTTGTTTTTACATTTGATTATTCAATTTCTTTCTTGAATGCTGCTGTTAAATAGATTTACTTTATTACGGACTAATCAGTTCATGTCCTGACATCCTCACTGATGCCACACAAACCAAATCAAGTTTAAGCAAATGTGTAGATATATTAAATAAAGTCAGAAGCATCTGGGCAAAAGAGGGACTTTGTTGACTGTTAGCTCTTCACAACAAACCCTGAGAAGACCATGTTGAAGGGAGCGCTAAATAATGAGACACGCGGCAGATCCTACAGACACACCAGTGGAAACGTTTACTGATGTGTCACTCTGAGCGATCAGACCAAAGAAACCTGCTACAATGTCTAAAAATAGACTCAGGCAAAAATCAAAGAGTGTGCATCTGGCTTTATATATGTACACAGACGACGTTGTGTGTGTGTGTGTGCATCTCACCTGATCGTGATCAATGTCAGAGTCTCCCGTGATGACGATGCGCTTCTCAATGCGAGTTTCTGACAGCCCGCCCTTTAGTGTCTGTCAATCATTAGAGACACAGACATGATGTGAACTGCACTGAACAGAGGTACAGGACCGCGCTTTATTTGCAAGTTTAAAAAATATGTTGGTGTAGGTTTTTGCATTAAAATACTATTTCAGTCTTTCTATCAAATAATTTACGTGCAATTTCTGAGTGAAAATTCAAGTTTTTAAAGTAAATCCTACACCAAACATTTTCAGTGTAAATAGGGTTTTGATTTGATGTTGTTTTTTTTTATTTGTGTGTTACCTTCGTGATGTGTGTGTGATGTGTGTGTGTGTGTTACCTTCGTGATGTGTGTGTGTGTTACCTTCGTGATGTGTGTGGTGGTGGTGGTGGAGAGCGATTCGGAGGTGATGGTTTGAGCTGTCATGAGCACGCCTGGCTCCCCGTCTCCATTACCATCCAGCTGTCAATCACAGACAGAACAAACAAACACAAACACTCTCAGCACTCTGACAGCAACACAGCTGCGTGACTCTGCATTAATGCCGACCATTTTAGTCAATGTTGGTGAAGTTATGTCAAAATTATGAGCAGCTTGACAGGATTTAGTTTCAGAGCATTTCAACGCTCTTTTGAAAAAGTAGTGAGCTAAACTACAAGATAATGACAAAACACAGCCACATTAAAGCTACCTCATGAGGGAATGTATTTTACAAGAGAATATACACATACACATAGTGAGAGAGAAATATATACAGTATATATATACACACACACACATATATATACAGTATATTATATATGTGTGTGTGTGTGCCAGTCAGTATCCATCCCGTCAACACGCTTCAGGTAAGTATAATCCATTTATTTCTATTTAGAGTTTCCACTCTCACAAAGCAACCTACAGCCATGCGGTTGGACAATTATTTGTATTAACTGACAGGCATCTTAGGCTGACTAATACATCCCTTTAAGCAGGACCCTACAGGTATTATTTACATACAGTGACCGGTATGCAACACTAGAGGTAGGTATTCAGCTCAAGGACAAAAATGTATATGGCAATCACAATCTCTAAAATTTTACATATTCTACTCAATTCAAAAAGACAATTAAGGTAAAATTAAGATGGCTTTAACAGTGTGTATATATATATACACTACTGGTCAAAAGTTTGGGATCAGTAAGACGTGTAATGTTTTTTAAAGAAGTCTCTTCTGCTCATCAAGGCTGCATTTATTTGATCAAAAATACAGAAAAAAACAGTAATCTTGCAAAATGTTATTACTTACTAAAATAATGGTTTCTATTTTAATATCCTTTAAAATGTAATTTATTTCTGTGATGCAAAGCTGAATTTCCATCATCATTACT
>NW_015654490.1:49541-69024 GCF_001515625.1 Sinocyclocheilus rhinocerous
AATGTACTGACCCCAAACTTTTGAACGGTAGTGTATATTATTAGAAAATATTTCTATTTTAAATAAATGCTTTTTTCTTTTTCTTTTTATGCATCAAAGAATCCTGAAAAAATGTATCACAGGTTCCAAAAAAATATGAAGCAGCAACAGTTTCAACACTGATAATAAATCAGCATATTAGAATGATTTCTGAAGATCATGTGACACTGAAGACTGGAGTAATGATGCTGGAAATACAGTTTTGATCACAGGAATAAATTTGATTGTAATGTATATTACAATAGAAAAACATTTTACATAGTAATAATATTTCACAATATTACATTTTTTTCCCTGTATTTTTGATCAAATAAATGTAGCCTTGATGAACATAAGAGACTCCTGTAAAAAACATAAAAAATCGTTCTGATCCCAAACTTTTGACCAGTAGTGTATATATACACACACACACACACACACACACACACACATGATTACAGATCCAGTGCAGTGACTCCTGACCTGACCATGTGATTCCTACGATTTCAACTTCACAGGATCACGTGACCCCTCTCACCTGGGCGGCCTCGTACGTGATGGTCTTGGTTTCTGTGTGAACGATGGGAACCTCCTTAGTGGATATCTCCGTCTTCTGAGCAGCAAACGTGTCTGAAATCGTAACCATCTCAGTCTTCACAACAGGAGGCTACGGAGAGACAGAGGCCGTCAGTGTGACACACACACGTACAAGAGGCATCCGGTCTGACGTCACAAACACGCCACCACTGCTACACAGCACAACGCAGAGAGGAAGCTCATGCAGCTCAAAGAAACACCACTATAAACTAGACGTCTTTGGTATAACGCATGCAGCCTACAAACCGGAAAAAAAAAGCCAAAAAGTTTCCAAATGTCCCTGTGACGGTACATTAGTGCAGTTTTGGTTTCGTGATCTTTGGCAGTGTTTACAGGACGACACACACATGCAAAAACACAAAAACACAGCGCTGGGTGGATATGATATCAGATGTCAATATATTACGCTTTTATTTCTATCAATACTTAAGATGTGTGCTATTTATCTGTGCAATCAAATAATTTCAGAGGCATTATTGAAGTTTCTGCTGCTCTCTATCTCTACCAGCAGAGCGAAGAATCAATGTAAACGCACTTATCATATAATTATGATATCAAGTACACTAGATTAAACATGCACCACAAAGTTCCATGCAACGATACACGACATGCAGCGCACAAGATACAAGCCCCAGCATGCAGCGACTCAGAATATTGTGTTTATATATGTGTGTGTAGCGGAGTAGGATGGAATAAAAAAATCAACTTAAAAGGCGAGAGGATGGAAAGACAAACATTAAGACGCTTTCATTTATACTACAATCGCTTCCTTTAAAACAGGCTAGAGAGAGGTTTCAGCCTTGCGCAGATAAAGCAGGATCTTCGTCCAGGAAGGAGGAAGGAGTGGGAAATGGAAGAGGAGATGAGGAGAAGCGTAGGCGGCCGTCTCAGTTCGGGATGTCAATTACCTCCGAACAACAAATAACCTGCGGCAGGTGCTCTGTTTCGATGCGAGAGGCGCTGCCGTTCACGATGTGAGGCTCCTCCTCCTCGGCGGCAGCAGTTTGGGGAGTGGGCGGGGCTTCGCCTTGGGGGGCGTGTCCATTGGGAGCTTCGTCTGGCGTCAGCAGTGGCTCGTCTGTACGCTCTTCCTCATGAGGCTGTGCTGCTTTCTCTTCCTCCGCCGCAGGGCCGGGCTCAGCTGCTTCTGTGATTGGCTGTGACTCTACCGCAGAGGGCGGGGCTTGTTGAGTAAGCACCGCCTCCTGTTCCTCCTCGGGCTCTTCTTTGATCTGCTGGGTGGAGATGCTCGTGCTGGGCGGCTGAGCATGGTACTCCGCCTCCTCTTCGCTCTCGCTGTCCGACGATAAACTCCTCTCCTCCTTGACCTCCGTCTCCACGGTAACCGGCGCCTCAGGGGCGGGGCTTTTGGGTTTGGCTTTGACGACTTCCTCGATGACAACGGTCTCTTCCATGACCTCTATGACCTCTGGCTGGTCGCTGACTTCGGGTTTGCCTTCTGCGCTCTACACCAGACAAGCACACAAACACACACGAGGGATGGAGAGAAAAGCAAAGAACATAAACCATGACCAAAGAACAAAAACTGAAGGAAACAAACTTCCTGCAGACCTTAGTCAAAGTCAATGTCACCGTAAAGCAAATAAAAACAAAGCTGTGACGTAGAGATGTACAGTCTGTTCAATGAGTGCAGTTTTGTGGACCTTGAAAATGCATTGAAATGTGTGATTCGCACTTGAGAAGCAGCAAAACAGTCTACAAGAATTACACCTTGTCTTGTCTGGTGCTTAAAACAAGAGGAAACAATTTTAGTTGTGAACAATCCGTATTACTTGCCCTGTCCAAATACCCACACTTGTGGTCTCTACACTTGACTACTTATATGACATATTTCCTGTATTTGGCCCAAGTGTTCAAGTGAGCATGAAGACCACGAGTGTGTGTTAAACTTTCCATTACCTGATGGGACACACTTATAGTGCTGTAAAAATGCAAGTGTTTGCAGGGCTTAATTTTTAGTTTCAATACTTTGCATTTTAAAATCAACTTCTAAATATCTGTTCAGTAGTCCCTATAACAGATGACAATTGACTTTGTGGTGCTTCTAATTAAGTGATAAAAAGCAGTTGCAACTGTTGTACAAAGTAAATATACTTGTCTTTGCACCAATAAAACGTGCAACACTTTGTTTTACTACCAAATTATTTGTAATATCTAATTATTATTAATACTTAATAGGGCTGTCAAAAAAAAAAAATTTGAATTTCGAATATTCATCTAATTTAAAATAAAAATCCACAATTTTAGGTGTGCGTCAGACAGCCTTATCAGCGAGATGCAATGACGATATAAGTGTCACTGCATTATAATATTTTTGTCAGCCTATCCAGTTGAAGCCACTAGATGCGGTGCTGCTGCGTTGTTCATTAAAAATATTGCGTTAAAAGAGAACATCAATGCAGAGAAGATCTTGTTTACGTTTTGTTTTGATCAAAACTAAAACCAAGCCGTTTACACAGAATGCATATTTCACGCATTTTCTAGAGGGACATCTATCACCATTGCACTCGCGTCTTGCACAAAAGAGCCGCATGTTTAGAAAGCCATGTAAAATTAATGCAAGTTTAAAACATATCGGAGATAAGCCAAAAGCTTTTCTTCACCCTAACTGAAATTATGCATTTTAAATTTGAATATAATTTGAATTTTAATAATATTTAAGTACAAAATTCGAATTTAGTTTTTCAGCCATTTTGACAGCCCTAATATTTAACTTACACCGGAAAGGTTTTTGTGACTTATCGCGAGATCTCGGCAAAAAGTCTGACGATTTATTTCCAGAACATGATGCATGATGGGATACACTAAGGCTCGAGATGGATTTAGTGTGCGTTAAGGGCACTGGTGCACGCGTTCTCAAGTGGCCAAGACCGCAAGTGTGGGTATTTGGACAGGGCATCTGTATTACATACACATTCGTCTCTCAATTAAATGTGCCGTCTTGTGAGGACCTTTAGATAGTTTTCTTTAAACAAGATAAAACTACTGAGTAAGCATCCGATTGAACACACTGTACATCTTTCCCTCACAGCACTGCTCTCATTTGTGCCGAATCAAACATGGCATCTCCTCCGACTAAGGTCCATAAACACTGCAACACCACACACATACAATCAACAAGCAACATAACGAGAAAAGCCGCATGTAAAGCCATGTAAAATTAATGCAAGTTTAAAACATATATCAAGACTTTATGGCGGGTTTTTTTCCCACCCCACTGTAACTCATGTTTTTAAATGAAAAATGTACTCTGTGTGATTGGCTTTCGGTCCTTTGTATTAAACGATGCATACATGCATGATGCGGTTTTGTTTATAGTCGTCTCTCAATTAAATGTGCCGTCTTGTGAGGACCTTTAGATAGTTTTCTTTAAACAAGATAAAACTACTGAGTAAGCATCCGATTGAACACACTGTACATCTTTCCCTCACAGCACTGCTCTCATTTGTGCCGAATCAAACATGGCATCTCCTCCGACTAAGGTCCATAAACACTGCAACACCACACACATACAATCAACAAGCAACATAACGAGAAAGAGAGACAATCATAACAAGCTGAAAGATGAATGAATGCATGGACAAAAAGATGGATGCTCAATCTGGTGAAGAGGGCTAGAGTCATGATGTCTGCAATGGAAAAAGGATGAGATGTGTGTGCAGTGTTAGGTGTGCGTTTGCTCAGGTGATGTTAGGTGTTAGGCTGAGCGAGGACGATGGACCACCTTGCTGGCGTCTCTGATGTCCGTCTCAGGACGGGGAGGGGTTTTCTGTGAAACCTGGAGGTAATCATAGGACACAGTCACTCAAACACACGCTCTCAGAGGAGTCCTTCACGGGACGAGACCTGCCTGTGTGACCCGATCACAGGAGATGCATTTGAGACATGTGTCCCAACTGACCGCTAGTGATCGGATGACCCGAGACAGCAGGGGTAAAGAGAGTTAACGGGTTTGAGACGGTGGACGGGACAGCAGTGATGCTAGTGAACAGAAACATCACAAACACACACAAAACAAGACGTTTCTCTCTCTCTCTCTCACACACACACACACACACACACACGATGGCAGAGATGGAAATGATTTGCTAGTTATGTTGTTACTGGATGTTTATGACCAGTCCAGCAGTGAAACCCTCTAGAGCTGTAGAAGAGCTGTGTACTGATGCATGCGTGTATAAATAGAGCTGTAGCTCTCAAGTCTCATTCATATTGTGGCATATAATGACCGTGTTTTGATTTTGATTTTCAACACTGATAATAATCAGAAATGTTTCTTGAGCAGCAAATCAGCATATTAGAATGATTTCTGAAGATCATGTGACTGGACTGAAGACTGGAGTAATGATGCTGAAAATACAGCTGCGCATCACAGAAATAAATTACATTTAAATAGCTGAAAATAGCTGTTTTAAGTCATAATAATATTTCACAATTTTTACTGTATTTTTAATCAAATAAATGCAGCCGACCCCATACATTTGAACAGCAGTACATTATTTCTATATGTGCACACACACACAGTGTTTCTTCACACATCAGCGAGGGCTGGATCAATACCGACTGCCAGATCTGAGCATGAACTTGGTTTGCTTTAAAGAGGTGCAGACATGTGGCAGTAGAGAATATAAAGCTGTAAGCAGCTGCATGAAGACAGAAAGCCAGAGCAGGCCAGATGAAGAGACAGACAGAAGCGGTAACGGCTGAGACTTCACTGGCCTCTGCTGGAGCAGCAGCAGTACTGCAGGAGCCAGCCAGCCCAGAGAAGCATGCCTTACTCAGAAAGAGAGAGGTGAGCTCCTCTTCCAGACTCTACAGGGGTTGTGCAAAGGGCAAGACATGAAACGAGCAGGTGCAAGGACAACAACAGACACAGAAACAGAAAAAACAAGAGAGAGAGAAACACAAAAGCACATCAGTGATTCTACAGAGTGAGGAGAGAACAGCTACTAACACAACATGCACACACAAACACACACTACAGGAATAGCAGTAAAGCATTTTAACATGAACAGAGCACAGGGCATGTGTGCGAACAACAGTGTTTGTAACCCAGAAACAGTGTTCAACGGGTGACGGCATCAAGAAACGGGTGCAAATAAAATGCAAAAATCACTCGCACACAAACACACACGTGCAAAAATGTGCAATATAGTCTGACAGGAGCTGATCATTTACACTGACTGATAAAAGAGTAACTTTAAAACATACAAATAAACAGAGGGAGCATGTGCGCAGCTGAAAGAGACAACGTGACTGCAACTGAGCAAACCTAAACAATGAGAGAAGCATTCTGCTAGAAAACGCAAAATATTCATGAGCAGTGAGGAAACCAAAGGACAGACTGAGCAAACGTACAGCATGAACAACAGAACTCAAAGAGCCAATCAGAGTGAACAGATGCACCAATCAGATTGAGAACTGCCCCGCCATTGGCTGGTGTAGAGGACAGGAGGTGTGCGTGTGTGTGAGACAGTTGGGATTGTGGGTCGTCTTCTTAAATCTACTTCGACTCAAGCAGACAATAGTGCATTGTGACGTCAGGAGTGACAGGTGCTAGCGAGGCATCTCAGAGGCACTGAAGTCGCTCGCCATTTCTAGTCATAACAGTGGGGAAAGAACGAACGGTCCAAAAGTGTTTGTCAAGATGTTGTTTCAAAACACATTTCAAAACAGGAATAAAATCTGATTTTGTTTTGCTCAAGCAAATAATTTTTTTTTTTTTTTAAGCTCAATGTGTTTTTGGAAAACCCTACAGCAAGTTGAATGACTACTCGCGATTCATAAGTTTTCAACTCAATTTTTGCAAATTCAGACCAATGCAATCAGATTCACAATGAGATTCAATTTAATTTTGAATAATGATTTGATTCCGGGTTTTTCTAACTGCATTCATATAGTAGATATGAATGCTTCTCCTAATGCGTTTTAAGTAATAAAAAGAGTAAACGCATTAAATATGTGTCCGTACGGGCTACTTAGAATAGAACAAAGAGTGCAATGTTCTGATAAAATATTTTTTTAGAGCTGAGAACACCTTGCAAACCATTCCATACTCCAGATTTTTTTTTTTAAAGACTGAAACAAACGGGTCACAATTCAAAAATCCAGGGTTTAAGATCAATGTGATATGTGACCCTGGACTACAAAACCAGTCATAAGGGTACATTTTTTGAAATTAAGGTTTGATGTATGGTTTGTTAGGATCAGACAATATTTGGTTGAGATACAACTATTTGAAAATCTGGAATCTGAGGGTGCAAAAAAATCTAAATATTGAGAAAATCATCTTTAAAGTTGTTCAAATGAAGTTCTTAGCAATGCATATTACTAATCACAAATTAAGTTTTGATATATTTACAGTAGGATATTTACAAAATATCTTCATGGAACATGATCTTTACTTAATGTCCTAATGATTTTTGGCATAAAAGAAAAATTTATAATTTTGACCCATACAATGTATTGTTGGTTATTGCTACTTAAGACTGCTTTTGTGCTCCAGGGTCACATAAATGCATTGGCAGGATTTGTAAATGATGCATTGACAAAAATAAGTGAATCGTTACACCCCTTTATTCAATGGAATATTAAAAGACACTTATTGACGCAATATTTTCCCAACTGTCCCACAGTGCAACAGAAAACACCCAGAGTAAACCAGCTTCTCAGCAGAGCAGAGTAAGAGGGGCATGCAGAGCATCTGAGGAGGCGTCCGAATCCCGAGCACAAGCACACGTACCCCATGAGCCTGCAGGCGCAGGGAGGTGGCAGGGCTGCCCGTCAGGCGCTTGTCCCACTGACTGGGCCTGGGCTCAGGCGTAGCCTCCATAAAACTGCGCTTGAGCTCGCTAATGCTAGCCTGATGCTTCAACACATCCTCCTGGGTCTTATCCAAGTCCTTATCCAAGAGGCAGGCAGGGGAGGACAAAGGGACAACCAACAACCAGCACATTAGTCATGGAGAGAGCGGAGTCACGTTAGAGTCGAACCTCACTGCTCGCCTGACGCACCCCAGCGGACGACGATGTTAAAACCTGGAGTCCTGAGCTCCGTTCAAAGACCCAGCGGTTCTCTGACTCACTTCTGACACCAGAGCAGCTCCAAAAGGGAGTTAATATTTTGTGTGCACTCATGATGTTAACAGGAGGCTGCTAGGAAGCTCACTAGATTTGGACCAGAGCTGTCAGGTTCTGGAACATCTTTCAATAACTAATGATGTCCAGCGTTATTGCTTCAGCAATAATTTGACACAAAAGAAAATGAGGTTGTGAGGGACAGAAATACACACTGGTAAGGCCCTGATATACGTGAAAATGAAGAACGAATGGGGTGTGACATCATTACAAACAAAATCTGGTTCATCTGGAGTTTGTTTCGATGAATCCAAACATTTCGCCAGAGCAAATTTCTGAAACTCCAAACAAACTTTGTTTAAGCCAGATTTAATTGGAAATGAAGTCACACATTCGTTCACCCATTCACTCTTCTGTTCTAATGGTGTAACATCATTTTGAATAAAACTGGCTAAAACAAAATTCGTCTGGAGTTTCTTTCAGTGGTTCCACGCAGCTCGCCAGTGCATACTTTCAAGTCTCCAAAACAAACTCCAAACAAACTTTAATTAACCAGATTTTATTCAAAATTACGACACCCATTTTTTTTCTAGGGATGCACGATATTATCGGAACATTATCGGAATCGGCCATAAAAGGTTTAAAATGTAAACATCAGCATCGGCCGATTTGAAAAAAATATATGCCGATATGCTTTGCCGATAAGACGAATATCTCACATGTGCTCGGTGTGTGATAGTGATAGCAGTGTGCTCATTCTTGAAGCGAACTTTTACCTGAATGATTATTCGATTCAATGTTTTGCATCGCCACATTTAATTGGAGAATGCATGAACAGAATGAGGTGTCCCCCGGGTCCTAATGCCCTTTATTTACTTAGTAAAATGAAAGTAAAGTACACAAATCTCATTAAGATACTTGTGTTTCAGAAGAAATAAAGCAGTATCACAGTATATCGCAGTAAAAAAAAAATCACAAACATGGCACTTGTAATTTAAATAATTGAATATATACAGGTTTATTTACTAATATGTCATATATTTTTCAAATGCATTATGAAAACTTAAATATAAGGAGCTCTAAATTTTTTTTAATAGAATTTTTATAGCTCTTTTTCCTTAGACCGTCTATTAATGTTAAATCCACAAATAAAATGTTAAGGTTTTAACTGCATCTGTCTGAGAAAAAAAAACAAAAAAGAGCAGAGATTGATTTTATTACAGTTATTTTCAAGGCTTTCAATGTACTCTCATTGAAAAAAGAACTTTAATAAAGTTTATTACTCATAACAAATAAGTTTTTGCTCAAAACTAACCAATATTAAAAATGATTTGTTTATAATTTCTGCACAGGAGAGACTTGGTGGTGTTTCAAAACAAAGAGAAAAATATATCGGTATCGGCCAAATGATTTGAAAAATATTGGCACATCGGCAAAAATCTAATATCGTGCAACCCTAATTTTTTTTATTGGTGAACTGTTACAAACCACCAAAACAAACTTTGTTTCGGTGAGCTTGCCTTTGAAATTCCATCACACATTCGTTCAGCCATTCGTTCTTCAGTTCTAATGGGTGTAACATCATTTCTGAATTAATCTGGCTAAATCAAAGTTCGTTTGGAGCTTGTTTTGGTGGTTTCGTATAGTTTGCCACTGTAGATTTTTCAGAAAACTTTCAAGGAAACTAATCGCAAGCAGTATATGGTTGCTCAGGTTTTTCAAACTTACTTGAACTTTTTTAATGAAAAACAACTTTGGAGTAAGTATAACAGAATCTTTACATCTTGTACATCCAGGTGTTCATAGTCATAGTCCAACTGACAGAACATTGCAGAGCTTTTGTGGAAAGATGCATTTTCAGTCAACAAATTGTAGATGCTAAAAATGAGCTCAGGGCCTTAAAACAGTACTATTGCTCTGACTGTACGTCTGTCCCTCATTGACTCAATTTCAATCATATCCAGTGAAATAAGCTGCCTACTTAAACCCTCAAACCCTACGGTCATCATCCTGAATAAGATCAATCAGTCTTCCACATCTGAAGGACCCTGGCAATCCCAGTATAGGTTTGGTTCTGGTGAACCGGTGGGATTACGAGGGTCAGGTGACAGGTCAGAGGTCAGCGTCTGTGGGGAGCAGTGAGGCAGGACTTGTTTACACACTGAGGACTGGAGCGGTGCAGTGAGACACTGCTTCAGAGCCAAAGACACACAACTGCTTCTGAGACACCAGACACTGAGTGCACACTCATCTAAAGCTGAAGAGCGTCGTAATGAGAAAACACTTCCTCTTGTTCCAGTTTAACATGTAGAGAATACGAAGTCATCAGTAGGCTGACACTGTCATTGATCTGTTTGCATTTTATCAGGACCGCTTTTTTGACTCCTTATCTGCCAGAAGGAATGAAAAATGCAAAGTAACTACCGTATTGGCCCGAATATAAGACGACCCTGATTATAAGACGACCCCCCTTTTTCCAGATGTACCTTTTGGAAAAATGCTTTTTAAAAACCAAATCTTGTTTTTTCTCAGTAAAACACATTTTGTCTTCAATTATTATCATTATATTATCATATATATACCTATTTTAATTTTTGTTTTGAAAGTATGATAAAAACTGGTAAAATGTACCAACAAATCACATTTAAAAAATATACACTTTTTGATATACCATAAAAAAACGGGACAATACGGTATTTACTACTAGTAAACCAAATCCTGTCTGTGTCTGTCTCAGGGCTCGTGAGCCGGGTGTCTTTGGCACTGACAGGGTCACCCCAGGATGAGTAAATCTATTTAGTTGTAAAATCAAACGTAAACAATCACCACAACCAAAGCAGAAAGTCATCTGTCTGGTTAGGGAAATACTATTAGTGTTGTTATGAGAACCATTCCCACATGACATTTACACAAACGTTAAAAACACCACGTATCACGTACATTCAGTTCACCCGCAGACATGCACCCGCTTTAACATGCAGCCCACACACACACACGCACACACTAATGCATGCACACAAAGCCTGAAAGAGGAAGAGTGAGAGGCAGCCCAGGACAGTAGCCAGAGAGGGGACACATGTCCACCATCCATTATGCTTTTGCTCTTTCTTTGTTTCTTTTTCATTGATTACATACGACATACGAACCTCCAACATTAAATTGCTATGCCTGACATATATATTTTCCCCCTGCACTCTCAACTTGCTCTGTGGATTAAAAATGAGAACACATTTGAACAAAAAGGAAAAAGACAGATGGTAATGAACTGGAGTCAAATCAGATGAACATCTCTGATGAGGAGAAAATGTTGCATAATGGAACATGAAAGTCTGAGAGCACCAGCGAAAATGCTTCTACTATGCAATTTTCATTGCAAATTATATTATCAGCATATCAGTTTGAGTGTTGAACTGAAAACGTTCTTGAATTTAAGCCAGCGACTTCCAGCTTTAAATTGATCTTCAATCTCAAATTCCTAATGTGCTCTCAGACTTTCTGATGTGACTGTAGGCTGATCCAGTTTGGTTCATACATGACACTACTGATTTCCTGATCTGTATCAGGGTTCTTGGAAGTAACCAACCAACAGGCAAATCAGCATCTGATCACAAGTCATCAATCTAGTGCTGCTTAGCCAATCAATCAGCAAATTACTCCAGAGAGCTCATGATTTGAGCCTCATTTGCAGTTGTAATTACAGAAAAAGCACAGGATAACAGCAAATAAAAACAATCAACCATCACCACAGCAAAGAAAGCCAAGATTCCACATCATCAAACAACCATGATGCAAGAACCCCATCACTTTCAATTGGACAAAAACATGAAATTAAAAAAGACAATGAATTACAACAATTTGCATCTCAAACAAAAGTGAAAGACCTTTCTCTCAGGAGCGCCAGCGCCATCCGTCTGCTCGTGCCGCCGGAGATAAAAGATGAAGATTAGTTCAAAACATGTCCTACAATACCTCTGGACTGTGTGCTAATTATATGAATGTGATTACAGATGCATGCTGGGAAGGTTAGCAGACCTCAAAGGCCGTTTCAGTGCTGATGGATGTGGCTGCATCCGTGTTTGGCTTCTCCATGACCTCCACCTGTGGACTCTGATTGGTGGAATAATGGACAAAATAGTCTGAAAAGGTGAAATGGATGATGGGAAGGCCTGAATCCCCAATCAAAGAGATAAGGAGCGAGCCCTGAGCTCTGGGACAGGCTGGTCTGAGAGAGATGCTGCTTTTCCGTTTGAGACTCTTATAAAATACCTGAAGGACTATAATAAACTCCCCGCATGTCTACGTCACTGTGTGGGAAGATTTGCATACCGCCGAAATGTTTACGCAAAAGAAAGAAGGCGTAACTTTTATTCTCGCTGTAGTATTGTTGCCGTGGAGACGCTGTATGTTTCCAAATATGGTGAGGGGCGTAACATTTCCGTCACGCTTGAGGTATTTGGCCAATCACAACGCACTGGATAGCTGGCCAATCACAGCACAGCGTGCTTTTCAGAACGATGAGCTTTGTAAAAATGGACACGTTTCAGAAAGGCGGGGCATAGAGGAGTAACAACAATGTACGGTATGTGGAAAATAATAATTTTTTTAACCTTAAACCGCATAAACACATTGCATTACACCAAATTCACAAAATAATGTTATTTTTAGTATCGTCATATGACCCCTTTAAAGCTGGTTGAGTGGTTCGGGTCTAATAAATGCTTCAGCTGAAGTGGGGAAAGAGTTTTTTCAGACAGGACGTGGACTATAAATAGAGTCCCACTGGAATGCTGCTGATTTACACAGCTACAATCTGAGCGCAGGGACTAATCTGCATTTCACACTGAAAATCTGGCACTGGAAGTTGGAGCGGGAGAAAGAGCTATAGAGGCGAACAGCGACAAAATGCACACAGTAGCGATTAGGGGGTAGGCAGACAGGGAGACAGGAACAGGGAGGTCAGGGGTCAGTTTAGGCGGCGGGGTCACACTGCATTTCCTCTGGAGAGCTCGTCTCAGCCGTGACCTCCGCCGGCCTGAAGCGCGCGAGTGTTTTCGGCTCCAGGTAGCACAGGGACAGGGCCAGAGGTAGCGCCAGCAGCAGAGACAGCGCTACCGACTGGCAGGCGGAGAGGACGACGGCGAAGATGAGCAGGAAGGAGGGCAGGAGGGAAGAGGAGGTGAGGGGCAGGTGATGGTGCAGTCCTGCAGGGAGCAGCAGAGTGGCGCAGTCCTCCGGCAGACAGGGCAGACTGATGCAGCCATCCTCGTCCAGCAGCCAGGGCAGACACAGACCCCTGCAGAAGCTGAGCACAGACACACCCAGCCGGGGCAGAGCGAAGCGGGGCTCTTCGGACAAACCCTCGCCGCTGCTGGAGTCTTTGGCCGGCCAGCTCACAGCCTCAGAGTCCGGCTCGAGGTGGAGGTCAGGCTCGTCCTCAGAGATGTCAGACAACACATCCAGCTCAGAGATGGTGTCGAGGGTCGGCGGGAGGGAGGAGAGAGTGGAGGAGGACGGGGAGAATGGGAACATGAAGAGAGACTGCGTGGGTGCAACGACAGAATGCAACGGAAGAGGAATGGATGCATGGCAAAAAGACATGGTGGAGTGCGCGGGGAAAGAGAAGGGGAGAGAGAAACACAACATTAGTCAGTGAGCCGAGCCGAGTCGAGGTCGGGGTGTGAGGGATGACACATTAGGAAAGACTCTGGTATTTAGGGGTGTGCTAGCGTGTGTGTGGGCAAGTGTTAGACAACATAAGCTGGCAGAGTGTTGGTGCAGAAGCTCAGGAGGAGAGAGGAGGGCGTTTTCACACCAGGCTGTGGAGTCCAATCGATCTCAATTCAGTTTCTTCAGTGGCCATGAAAGAGATTCTCAATGAGAGCCCATTCACACCAAGGACGAGAACTATAAAGATAACGGTAAAGTTCTAAAAATCGTTCTCAATATTAAAGGTCCTCTGAAGTGCCTTGAAACACTTAGTGTGTGTGTGGGTCTTATAGATAACCTTAAAACTAACCTATTGATACTAACACCCAAAAAACTTTAATTTTGATTTCATGGGGACTTTAAAGAATAGCAGAGTCCACACCACAACTATAACGATAAAGGCACAGAGAAACAATATCGTTGGAATCACTTTCAAAACATTTTTTTTCCAGCTGATGAATGATAAAAACACTGATACCAAATCAGAATCAATCCTGATCTCACAAGCTCGAGAATTTAAAGCGGCAGACGAGCGTGCGCTTAGAATAAATAGACGATATTGTCCGCTGGTGTGGACGCTAATATCATTATCTTTATAGTTATCGTTCTTGGTGTGAACGGGCCTTAAGAGTGTCTGGGGTATGGCTCACTGTTGGTTTAAAAGCTGGACTAATTTGTGGAAGTAAACAACAATTGACAGTGCATTATTTTAGCATAAAAATATTGTCGGCGCCGATAAGCCTTGTGGGCAGCGTGCCAACATACAGCGCAGTTGCGCTACGGGCGTCCCAAGTTTGAATCCCGACTCAAGGACCTTTCCCGATCCCACTCCCCTATCTCTTTCCCTATTAGTTCTGATCTGTCCTGTCATAATAAAGGCAAAAATGCCAAAAATAAATCTTATATATATATATACAGTACATATATATATATATATATATATATATATATATATATATATAAAACGAAACAAGTGTCTCAGACCCAATACTTCCCTTCTTTCATCAATTTCTGGCTATTGCGCCGGTACACGGACGGAATCACAGCATGGTAAGGGGCGTAACATTTCCGTCACACGCTTGAGGCATTCGGCCAATCACAACACACTGAATAGCTGGCCAATCAGCGTACACCTCGCTTTTCAGACCGATGAACTTTGTAAAAATCGACGCGTTTCAGAAAAGCGGGGCATAGAGGACAAACAATAATTTTTTTAACCTTAAACCGCATAAACACATTGCATTACACCAAATACACAACATAATGTTCTTTTTAGCAACGTCATATGACCCCGTTAAATGCCACGAAACAAGTGTCTCAGACCCAATACTTCCCTTCTTTCATCAATTTCTGGCTATTGCGCCGGTACACGGACGGAATCACAGCATGGTAAGGGGCGTAACATTTCCGTCACACGCTTGAGGCATTCGGCCAATCACAACACACTGAATAGCTGGCCAATCAGCGTACACCTCGCTTTTCAGACCGATGAACTTTGTAAAAATCGACGCGTTTCAGAAAAGCGGGGCATAGAGGACAAACAATAATTTTTTTAACCTTAAACCGCATAAACACATTGCATTACACCAAATACACAACATAATGTTCTTTTTAGCAACGTCATATGACCCCGTTAAATGCCACGAAACAAGTGTCTCAGACCCAATACTTCCCTTCTTTCATCAATTTCTGGCTATTGCGCCGGTACACGGACGGAATCACAGCATGGTAAGGGGCGTAACATTTCCGTCACACGCTTGAGGCATTCGGCCAATCACAACACACTGAATAGCTGGCCAATCAGCGTACACCTCGCTTTTCAGACCGATGAACTTTGTAAAAATCGACGCGTTTCAGAAAAGCGGGGCATAGAGGACAAACAATAATTTTTTTAACCTTAAACCGCATAAACACATTGCATTACACCAAATACACAACATAATGTTCTTTTTAGCAACGTCATATGACCCCGTTAAATGCCACGAAACAAGTGTCTCAGACCCAATACTTCCCTTCTTTCATCAATTTCTGGCTATTGCGCCGGTACACGGACGGAATCACAGCATGGTAAGGGGCGTAACATTTCCGTCACACGCTTGAGGCATTCGGCCAATCACAACACACTGAATAGCTGGCCAATCAGCGTACACCTCGCTTTTCAGACCGATGAACTTTGTAAAAATCGACGCGTTTCAGAAAAGCGGGGCATAGAGGACAAACAATAATTTTTTTAACCTTAAACCGCATAAACACATTGCATTACACCAAATACACAACATAATGTTCTTTTTAGCAACGTCATATGACCCCGTTAAATGCCACGAAACAAGTGTCTCAGACCCAATACTTCCCTTCTTTCATCAATTTCTGGCTATTGCGCCGGTACACGGACGGAATCACAGCATGGTAAGGGGCGTAACATTTCCGTCACACGCTTGAGGCATTCGGCCAATCACAACACACTGAATAGCTGGCCAATCAGCGTACACCTCGCTTTTCAGACCGATGAACTTTGTAAAAATCGACGCGTTTCAGAAAAGCGGGGCATAGAGGACAAACAATAATTTTTTTAACCTTAAACCGCATAAACACATTGCATTACACCAAATACACAACATAATGTTCTTTTTAGCAACGTCATATGACCCCGTTAAATGCCACGAAACAAGTGTCTCAGACCCAATACTTCCCTTCTTTCATCAATTTCTGGCTATTGCGCCGGTACACGGACGGAATCACAGCATGGTAAGGGGCGTAACATTTCCGTCACACGCTTGAGGTTTTCGGCCAATCACAACGCACTGGATAGCTGGCCAATCACAGCACAGCGTGCTTTTCAGAACGATGAGCTTTGTAAAAATGGACACGTTTCAGAAAGGCGGGGCATAGAGGAGTAACAACAATGTACGGTATGTGGAAAATAATAATTTTTTTAACCTTAAACCGCATAAACACATTGCATTACACCAAATTCACAAAATAATGTTATTTTTAGTATCGTCATATGACCCCTTTAAAGCTGGTTGAGTGGTTCGGGTCTAATAAATGCTTCAGCTGAAGTGGGGAAAGAGTTTTTTCAGACAGGACGTGGACTATAAATAGAGTCCCACTGGAATGCTGCTGATTTACACAGCTACAATCTGAGCGCAGGGACTAATCTGCATTTCACACTGAAAATCTGGCACTGGAAGTTGGAGCGGGAGAAAGAGCTATAGAGGCGAACAGCGACAAAATGCACACAGTAGCGATTAGGGGGTAGGCAGACAGGGAGACAGGAACAGGGAGGTCAGGGGTCAGTTTAGGCGGCGGGGTCACACTGCATTTCCTCTGGAGAGCTCGTCTCAGCCGTGACCTCCGCCGGCCTGAAGCGCGCGAGTGTTTTCGGCTCCAGGTAGCACAGGGACAGGGCCAGAGGTAGCGCCAGCAGCAGAGACAGCGCTACCGACTGGCAGGCGGAGAGGACGACGGCGAAGATGAGCAGGAAGGAGGGCAGGAGGGAAGAGGAGGTGAGGGGCAGGTGATGGTGCAGTCCTGCAGGGAGCAGCAGAGTGGCGCAGTCCTCCGGCAGACAGGGCAGACTGATGCAGCCATCCTCGTCCAGCAGCCAGGGCAGACACAGACCCCTGCAGAAGCTGAGCACAGACACACCCAGCCGGGGCAGAGCGAAGCGGGGCTCTTCGGACAAACCCTCGCCGCTGCTGGAGTCTTTGGCCGGCCAGCTCACAGCCTCAGAGTCCGGCTCGAGGTGGAGGTCAGGCTCGTCCTCAGAGATGTCAGACAACACATCCAGCTCAGAGATGGTGTCGAGGGTCGGCGGGAGGGAGGAGAGAGTGGAGGAGGACGGGGAGAATGGGAACATGAAGAGAGACTGCGTGGGTGCAACGACAGAATGCAACGGAAGAGGAATGGATGCATGGCAAAAAGACATGGTGGAGTGCGCGGGGAAAGAGAAGGGGAGAGAGAAACACAACATTAGTCAGTGAGCCGAGCCGAGTCGAGGTCGGGGTGTGAGGGATGACACATTAGGAAAGACTCTGGTATTTAGGGGTGTGCTAGCGTGTGTGTGGGCAAGTGTTAGACAACATAAGCTGGCAGAGTGTTGGTGCAGAAGCTCAGGAGGAGAGAGGAGGGCGTTTTCACACCAGGCTGTGGAGTCCAATCGATCTCAATTCAGTTTCTTCAGTGGCCATGAAAGAGATTCTCAATGAGAGCCCATTCACACCAAGGACGAGAACTATAAAGATAACGGTAAAGTTCTAAAAATCGTTCTCAATATTAAAGGTCCTCTGAAGTGCCTTGAAACACTTAGTGTGTGTGTGGGTCTTATAGATAACCTTAAAACTAACCTATTGATACTAACACCCAAAAAACTTTAATTTTGATTTCATGGGGACTTTAAAGAATAGCAGAGTCCACACCACAACTATAACGATAAAGGCACAGAGAAACAATATCGTTGGAATCACTTTCAAAACATTTTTTTTCCAGCTGATGAATGATAAAAACACTGATACCAAATCAGAATCAATCCTGATCTCACAAGCTCGAGAATTTAAAGCGGCAGACGAGCGTGCGCTTAGAATAAATAGACGATATTGTCCGCTGGTGTGGACGCTAATATCATTATCTTTATAGTTATCGTTCTTGGTGTGAACGGGCCTTAAGAGTGTCTGGGGTATGGCTCACTGTTGGTTTAAAAGCTGGACTAATTTGTGGAAGTAAACAACAATTGACAGTGCATTATTTTAGCATAAAAATATTGTCGGCGCCGATAAGCCTTGTGGGCAGCGTGCCAACATACAGCGCAGTTGCGCTACGGGCGTCCCAAGTTTGAATCCCGACTCAAGGACCTTTCCCGATCCCACTCCCCTATCTCTTTCCCTATTAGTTCTGATCTGTCCTGTCATAATAAAGGCAAAAATGCCAAAAATAAATCTTATATATATATATACAGTACATATATATATATATATATATAAACTTTCAGTAATATTAGCAATTTAACTGCATTGCCACTATCAGATGATGAAATTTAAACTGAGCTGATTTATGACACTATTGTCTTCTGTTGAGCTGCTTTATAACTGAATTGAACTTGTTTCATGATTGACTCCCCAACACTGAAAGACTTACTGAACTGAATCAACATTGAATCTAAATTGAGCTGAATGACACTATTGTCTTCTGTAGAGCTGCTTCACAGCTAAAACTGAATGATAATTGATAAATTAAAAAAAAAAGTAACACTGTTATTTTCCTGTTTATTAATGTGAAACAGTCTGTATTGTAGAATGTGAAATACATATCAAGCTGCTCATCTCCACAGAAAACGGTCTTTAGCGAGCAGCTTGCATTTGATGCATCTTTTGCAAGTCCACTGTGCTCAAAGTTTTGGTAGTAAAACCAATGGCATTAGGGACATTCTGGTACATTTCTGAGGTCACAAGTTGTCAGAATTCAACTGTTTTGGTTGGGAACCACATTCAAGTCTTTTTGGGTCTGGTTCATGTGAACTCTAGTGTAGTTCAGTCGGTATAAAAGTAATCTGGCCTAATTTGAACAAGTGAGCTGCAGAATTAATGATGTGATTAGAGGTTGACCGATGTATCGGTTTTGCCGATTAATCGGCTCGATAGTTGATTGCTGGAACCATCAGTTATCGGCAAAAATCCCTGCCGATAGTTTCCGGGTTGCGTCATTGCTGGAGCGGCTGAGAAGGGTCTGCTGTCATCATACAGAGCGAGAGCGGCCTCTAGAGGCGAATCACTGACACCTCCTGCTGTTTGTTTTGACATGGGAGGCTGCACAAAGTGGGAAAATTCAGACGCAGATTTAAATACGGCTGACAGAAAATCCTGCCATTCACATAGATCTCCATTAAATTACATTATATTTGTCCCAAATCATTGTTAATGTACATAATGACTTCACCCTAGGCTGTAAAATTGTGTATTGCGCATATTTCAGGGAAATAATTGTCTTTCTGTGGCTCTAATAAAGTCTGTATGCTTCATATAGAGAGCTGTAATATAGATAGCGCTTTCTCTTTCCGTTTTCTCTTTTTT
>NW_015654490.1:69040-98116 GCF_001515625.1 Sinocyclocheilus rhinocerous
GCTTTCTCTTTCCGTTTGCTCCGTTTTTTAAACACCGAACTTCAAACTTATCTGTCACATTGTTCATTCTTGAAGTAAACTTATGTCCGTTTGTTGATTAAATAAACTGTTTTAGACCGCCGCTCGAGCTGAACGTGACGGTCTGGTGTGTGAGATATCTGTGAGTTCTCTTAGACACAGCGCTGTGCTTTTCCCTGGTGTGTGACTAACATATTTTGTTATTTAATTAAGTGTTATAAAACGGAAGCAAATAAAGTGTGAGAGTATATATACAATAACCATATGCAAGTAATTTCAATGCTATGGACTTTGTGTAGATATTTAAAGATGACCATCTTTAAGCATGAAATAGTAACACTTTAAAATAAGAGTCCATTTATAACATTAAGATTAATGAAAGCTGTTTAAGTATTGTTCCTCGTTAGAGTGCGTTAATTTCAACATTTACCATTACTAATACATTTTTAAATTTTAACGTTTCTTCTGTTAGCATTAGTTAATAAACTATAAGCTAACTAATGTTTAATATAAGCAATATTAATCATTTTAATAATTTACAAATTATGGTTCAGTATTGGGTTTTTTTAAATAGTAAAGCACTATTTTAGTTTTCATTCAGTATCCATTTTAAAAACTATCGGTTGATTAATCGTATCGGCCAGTGTGGTCCAACCTAGCCATCAGTATCGGTAAAATCCACTATCGGTCGACCTGGCAGAAGCTACACAGGTAAACCTCTGGTGGAGAGAAAGTGAACTCTGGTTCAGATCAAGTGTGAAAAGGCCCTGAGAGAAACACAGAGGCATCTGTCTGGATTCCAGTGTCCTAAACGAGAGTAACTCAATCAGGAGCTCTTCAGTGGGCTGGACCTACATCATATCTAACGAGCAGGCCGGTGACGAGCAGAGGGCTGGAATGTCAATCGCCACGGAAACAGCCAATAATGGGCTAGATCACGCTGTTATTGTCACAAAGCTGGCTTGTGTGCGTTTGAGGGCAGTTACACAGACAGGATGAGTTCTCAAAGCGCTAACATCCTCCATTGGCTTGCGTGTAGGGCGTCTGTGAAAGCCTCTCTTCATGTGAGAGCTGTAGGTTACGGCAGGGATGCCAGCGGCCCTTAAAAAAAAAAAAAAAATGGGGATAAGATGAAACACCAAAAGAAGTATTTTCATTAAACACCCTGAGAGAAACTCAATGTAGCAGTATGAGTGGGAAGGCATCTGTATGTTTAACGTCTGAGCAGGGGTAATAGCTAGTTATTGTTCCAGAGCACTTCCTATAGAGCTGAGGACTGTGATGAAGATGATGAAGAGGGTCTTTCTCACCTTAGAGTCAGAGTTGAGCTCCAGAGCCGGGCCGTTCTCTCCAGCGCCTGCAGCTTGACTGTAATCACTCACGTTCACCACAGGAGCTGCCGCCACACACACACACACACACACACACACACACACAGAGAGAGAAACATACCGTTAGTCAGTAGTCCATATATTCAAATCTTTAAACAGTGCTGTCTGACTGAAACCACTTAGCAAATCTGATGCTGCGTCTCAATGTGCCTACTTATACTACGCCCTTAAAGTATGTACTGTTTTGATGAAGAAAAAGTACACACTTTTGTGTGTGTAGTAGAAGAGTAGGCAAGCTTTGGGACATACTATCACGTCACACAACTGCGTCTTTAACGGATGCTCCGTCGCATAGATACACGCACCCTGTCACTGTAAACTGGCCTGTCAATCATCTTGTCACAGTTAACATCCTCCACATTGCATTTAATTTAACTTCCAACACTATTGGAGAGAAAAGAATTAGCTCGTTGATCTGCCAGTCGCGGGGCTTTCATGCCGAGAACTCTGCTCATATTTTATGCATAATGATGCATTTAAAAGTTAACGACCAAACGGATGTTTATAACAGTTTACATTGCTGTTGCAGTTGAAATATAACACAGATAACATTTAATAAATATATTTTTTTGCCAGGTTAAATGTTGAATATTAGTAACTCAAACCCCTTTTTCTAAGCCTCTCTACCTAACCGCCGGTCGCGCACATCCGCCATGTTTGTAGTTTTTAACGCATTTTATTCGTGTTTGTAGTTCTTTCTAGAATCCTTCACCAAAGCGCAATGGATTGTGGGCAATATTAGCCATCAGAGTGTGCACGGATCCACACTTCAAAACTTGACTTTTGGCATACTCTTTTCAACATACTATGCTTTGGGACACACTTATTCTAATCTCACATACTATTTAGGATGGATAGTATGAACATTGAGATGCAGGGTGAGACTTTTTTCCATTTAAACCTGGAAGTGAACAGTTGTGGGATTTTAAAATGAAGTTTTGCACTATTTACAGGTGACTAAACAAATTTAAGTAGATAAGACACTCAAATTCATGTTTATTTTTCAATTAACTTTTTCCCCTCAAACTGTTATGTTGGTCAGTTCTTTGATTTTCATTGACAAAGTTTGAATTCAATTAGAAAAGAACCTACAGTAGAAACATGCAGTGATCTCAAAAGCCACTGTATGACTATTTTTCATTAAATGTTGGGTTTTTAAAAAATCATTCATGTTTATTAATAATCAATTCATAAACACCTCAGCTGAAACAGAATGTCATACATTTTGCACTGAAAATAATTTTTAAATAATTCTAACTGACGCTCCCACGACTATCTCCTCTCTACTGCTCACACTTAAGCCCTATTCACACATGAACCGTTTCTCATGAGGACATATATGTAAAAATGGATATGAGACCCTGGAGCACAAAAGCAGTCTTAAGTCGCTGGGGTATATTTGTAGCAATAGCCAAAAAAACATTGTATGGGTCAAAATTATCGATTTTTCTTTTATGCCAAAAATGATTAGGATATTAAGTCTAATAGGATATTAAGATAAGATATTAAATCATGTTCCATGAAGATTTTTTGTAAATTTCCTACCGTAAATATATCAGAACTTAATTTTTGATTAGTAATATGCATTGCTAAGAACTTCATTTGAACAACTTTAAAGATGATTTTCTCAATATTTAGATTTTTTTGCTCCCTCAGATTCCAGATTTTCAAATAGTTGTATCTCAGCCAAATATTGTCCGATCCTAACAAACCATACATCAATGGAACGATTATTTATTTAGCTTTCAGATGATGCATAAATCTCAATTTCGAGAAATTGACCCTTATGACTGGTTTTGTGGTCCAGGGTCGCATATGGTTTATGTAAGCGTTCTTATGGGAGTGTGTTCTAGTTAGCCAGAGGAGCACTACAGTCCACACTTCTGAATATAGAGTACTAACACTCAAACATGCACTATAACCCGTGAGATTCACAGCAGCACCGCAACTCTCCATTAGGAACCTGTGAATAATGGATCAGATGGTACTGAGGAACGTGTGAGCGCTCTTTTCCCGCCTCCCGCTCGGCATGGCCTGGATTGATCTGTGTGAAAGTAGGCTAATGTAGCCTGCGCTGCTGGGACGTCCGTTTCATCAGGTCACTCTGTGACAGCTCTGAGACGCCGCAGAACTGGGCCACCCGCAGTTCCCCGCGCAGCCCTGCATGAACATTATCAAAACACCACGGCCGTGACTGGATTCCCAGCAGGAGGAAGAACGGGGTCATTTTAATGGAGAGGAGCTGGGAAAGCAGATTCTCAGAAGCTTTCATCAGCGTTGAATCGATGCAGAGCATGAGTTTACTTCCCTGCTCCCAGGGATGATGTATTTTGTGTTATGATGGATTATTGAGCGTCCGTCATGTGATGCTGATGTGTGCTCACAGTAGCAACAGATGCAGTACTGAGAGAAGCATAATTCAGCCTGAGAGCGCTAACACACTGCCCTCTACACGAGGTGAATGCTGACCACGTGCTAACCAGTACAAAATTAAAGGGCTAGACGCACCAATACAGAAAACACCTCCGACTCGGTTTGATTCTCCAGCATCACATCACACAAAAATAAACCATCCTGCTCACTGCTGGAAAGACTCAGGGCTGATAGTGACCAGAGCTGAAGCTATCTTTAGCCTCATCGCTCACAATGTTGACCAAACCACTTCTTACAGGAATGTTCTGAGTTCATAACTTTGAAGCGCCACAGCGTATGATCAGCAGAAAATAATTCACTCTTCCCCCAGTTTCAAAGGAACCATGAAATGGAGAACCAAAATGTTCTTGATGTTATCACACATAAGAGGTCACTCTACAGTAAAAAACATGCCGCAAGTCTCAAAACTCTGAACTAACTCCTTCAAATACTGCCTTTCTTAAACATCTGGATTTGAAATCAAGAGAATCGTGACGTCACAATTTCTTCTTGACACACCCCTTAATATGCGTCATCATCGTCTGTTCTGAGCAACTATATCTGTCCATCAATCACTAGATCATACTGCTGCTGGAGAACGATGCTGAGTAAGGCCGTCAAACTCAGACATTGTTCTGTCAGTGGAAAAAAGAAAACTCTGCATAGCCTTTCTAAAGATCCGAGCATTAGAAATGCATGGCTGAGGTTTATTTTTAATGACGTGCATGAGCGACTTAAAGATAACGTTTTCATTTGTTGTTCATATTTCACAATTAGTTTTGTGAATTATTCTAAACACGCGGGTGGTTTTTCACAATGTATTTATTGAAAGATACAGCAGTGCCAAACAGAGAAAATGCAGGTCAGCGCATTTATTTAGAATTTTACAGTGTGTTTGTAATAAACGTCAAACCAGCGTTTAATGTTATTAAAACACCAAGCACGAAAGCTGCAACCAAAACAAATGTTTAACCTTTGGCAAATGAATGAGAAACAATGTAATTTCTCAAACCTACTTAAGCTGCAGAATCTTTTGTGATAATAACGGTGCTTCAAAAACTATACACTGAAAATGAAGCAAGCAAAAGCAATTCCCACACTGAAAACAGACTGTTGCAATTCATTCTCTCTGGGACTCAAGCATATATGGCTCTATCACAGCGCTTGCCATCTCGAGTATCAAAACACACGACATGCTGTAAATGAGGGCGTGGCTACAGTGTGACAAAGTTAGCCAATCACAGCAATGTTTCTGCAAAAGGAAACGCCCCTTAAAATTGAGCTTTTTTTCCCCAGAGAGCAAAAATGAGGATGGAAAATTCTTTTTTTTGGTGGGAAAAATTCTGCAAACTAACCTTGATAAATGTAATATAAAAATCTGAAACTGCAAATTGCATTTGTTCAATATTTTTATGCAGTGTTTTGTTTGTGGAGTGTGCGCTCTGCTCTGACCCTGATCAGCAGCGTTTATCATGAACACATACAGCAGCCTGACGCTGATGCTTTCTGTGCTTCTTTCTGCTCTGCCTATAAAACCCTCATTTCCTCTGAGCTCATCTCTCCTGCTCGCTCCACAGACAGGAAACAGATGTCCCTCATTTCCTGTGTCTGTCCACGGCAGACAGCCGGCTACATCTATTCATGCACACGGACACAACAATACAGCACAAGATCACCCCTCAGCCGAAAACGTATCAGGACACGAGAACAGCAGCGACAGATAAACCTGGGTTCATTCATACAGAGAGAAAAAACATGACAAACGAGAGGTGAATAACCCGTTCACATGAGTAGTGCTGCTCCACTGGACTCATTTATCATGCTTCTGTATGGAGCAGACGCTTTCAGTTTAGAGTTCAAGCGTCCTTTGTCCAACTGAACTAAGCAGTTTTTATATCATTAAGAAAAGCAAAATGACGGTGGGGCCGGTGTTTAACCCTGAAACTGACCTCACAGAAACCTATCTGCATTTTTACATATGTATTATTTAGTGTTTATTAATCGGTCTTCTTCATGGCGACTGCTGCAGCCGATTTCAGGTTTACCATCCTAGTACGGACATTTGGACTTTTATAATGTAGGTTAAACTAGTACACACACACACACACACACACAGAGAGAGAGAGACCTCAGCTGAACGGCCTCATTCACCGCTGGGAAATTTCCTGCAGATAAAGAGTTCATAACCTGGAAGCGGGAAGAGTTCAATGACAAACACGCTGCGGCAACATCAGCCGTCACGCTTGTTTTCTGCTCCTTTGAGGGTACAGATGAGATTTGGGCATGTTGTATTGGAGAAAAAAAAAAAACAGGCGCTGCGCCTCAGTGCCTTACTAAGTGCCGAGGCTGACTGGAGACCAGAGTTTGTGGGAGCAGATAAAGACTTCCTGTCACACACACACACACACACACACACAGCTGTACCATGGCCTGAACACACAACATCACAGGTCATCCTATGCAACATTTAATAGTTATGAAAATATTGTGCTATTGTGCTACAAATTAGCGAATATTAAACGTTTAGCTTACATTTAAGAAAGTCAAACTAATACCACTTCTTCATTTCACAACTATGACCACTGCTTTCAAACTCTTGTATACGTGTTTCTATTTACAACTTTTTACAACTACATTGACCATTGTAGCCAATTACAGACATTTCTGTTGAGCACCAATCAGATGGTTTAGTCCAGGGGTGTCCAAACTCGGTCCTGGAGGGCCGGTGTCCTGCAGAGTTTAGCTCCAACTTGCCTCAACACACCTGCTGGAGGCTTTCATTAAGCATGTCTCAACTAACAACATAAACATGAAGTAAAAAAGATATTCATTGATTATAATGAAGTGATTTAAAAAGGGAACGCTCCTTTCTCGCTTTGCCTTATTTTTCATGCCACTAGCTACTCACTGCAAAGGACTGACAACTGGATTTAAATGTGATTGAATCCAAAAATGTGAAGAGTGAATCATGTCTGACAGTGAAAACCACGCTTCGTTCTTCTTTAAAGAACTTGCTTTGTTGTCGCAACAACCACAACTTTTGGTAAGGAAGATTGCTCTGTATTATTTTCATATTTTTATATTTCATTGTTACATTGGTACAGTGATACCTTTAGTTCAATATGCTTTTAAATGTTCCTTTTTAGTTTGGTTAGTCAGTAAATATTTGATTACTACAGTATGTCTAGATTTTTTTTTAAACAACTAGCCCTGATTTTGCAATATCAATGTGCATGTACTTTGTAACAATAACTACTGTCTCTAGATGGGGGGACAAAAAAAAAAATCACCTTTTTAAATTTTAAAAGTATTATATATCATCAAGATTTGGGAAAAATAGAGAGATCAATTTTTAGCTGTATTGCCCAGCCCATATTTCCAATTAAATGGCACGTGTCAAGAAAAAGTGGATTTCACATGAACGTTGTTCTGATCAGCCTGACACAACCACACAGACTCAACCGATGAACGGGGATTTCATATAGAGACGTTTCATTTAGTAATGCAGAACTCATACTTCCGTTAGAAACGAGACCTAGTGTTCCTGTGACACACAGACAGAGCAAATGAGGTGCGATACCTCCATCAAGACTGCGAGAGATGCGTTTGCTGGAGGTGCGCTGGAAGTAGGGCGTGGGCCGGTCGATGAGGGAGCTGGCCTGTCGCGTCTGCGCCTGCGTTCTGCCGCTGTAGCGGAACTTAGAGCCCAGAGTCATGAACTTGGTCTTGGTGGGCTGTTCAGTAGAAACCAACCTGTGAACAGAGATACAGACAGCAGCGCTCAGAGGACACACACTACACACACAGACGGTATCTACATGTGCTCACATGTCCATTATGTTTTTCTCATGACGTGATCTATTACTGACAACAAACTGCAACGTGACAGAAAAGACAACCGACAGCTGGTGAAAGGGATTTTATTGCAAAAAATAAAAAATAAATAAAATTTGCTTATGCAGGTTTAGTATTACTTTTCTTTCATTGTGTTGGCCTTGTAATGTGGGGCTGATAGATTCAGTGGATAATGTCATTTTACAATACATGTACAGTAATAAGAAATGTACTGCATAATGTAAGGTAACTACATGTTTAAGGGTAGGTTCAGAGTTAGTGCCTAGTTAATACCCAGTTTTTTGTAAACACTATAATAAGTGCTGTACATACCCTAAAATTAAGAGCTATTGATAATGTTGATCGAGATCACGGAATCATTACGTCAATAAATTGCATTCAGTTACAAGCAAAACAATCCGTGACAAATGTTTACATTGGCAAAAGTGACAAAGTGCAGGAATCTGTAATGACCGACAATACTGTTCGTTAAAACTGAATTGGAATGAGCGTGAAACATTTCCCGTCTTTTGCACACAGTGAGGGACGGGTCCAAATTAAGGACAGCATGTCACAGAGGATCAGCATCTCCAGTTCAGTTGACAATGGCCCAGAACATTCCTTCAAGCCTGTCCTGTTCTCCTCCTCAGGTGTGTTGGTGGGAGTTTAAGGACAGAACAGATGCAAAACGTGTCAGAAAGAAGAAAAGCACTCTGAGAGCACTAAGTGTTAAAAACTGAGGAAAAGGAGGAAGGTTGAACTCATATAAAGTGCATCAGCATGTGTTTGAGAGTGTGATGTGCTGGTGTGTGTGAATTATCCGTGCCAAAATCACAGCAGCTCCAGACTGCAGTCAGTGTGTTTGAGTTACAGACCAGCGTACAAATCATGCCATCAAGTCTTGAACAGTATCTCCTCTGAGTCTGGCCCACAGAAATGAAGACAGATGTAAATGGGCAGGTAAATGCTCGGGCTCTCTGATTCCCATGTTCTGTAAAATATCACACTGCTTCTCACAGCGCAGAGCTCAGTGATGTTATCAACTGTGTTTGGCAGCAGCGTCTCTACTAATAGTGAAACCGTTAGTTTATCTGCTTCAAGAATAGTGCCATTGTTACCTCGCTAGTGAGAAATGACATGTACATGTAGTAACTATTTAACAGATAAAATCATCAGAGTAGCACTGACAACACGCGTGTGTGTGAGAGTGTCTGTACTGTATGTGCGTGCGTTTGAGTGGGAGAGAGAGCGAGAGAATGAGTATGTGTTTTCTGTGCATAATAAAACCTAATTTTGTGGCAAAAACATGGAAATAATTTGTTTTTATCCTATTGTTTACTATATTTATTTTCTTGGTCAGTGTCATTGTGGAATTTTGGTTCTTTTGCTGTTTTAGGCTGTAAGGACCTTTGAAATGACAAATCATTTGGCGAAGTGATATGGATTATGTAATGCAGTCAAGAGCTGCATGGAACTACTTTAGTCGTTAGGTGTTTAGTCTGAAAATAATTGCACACCTTGGAACATTCGTCAACCAATGAGATTCAAGCATTCAACGGCCCCGTAGTATTAACTGCACCAAAAATATTCGGGTAAAACAGGAGGAAAAAAAAAAAAACTTTAGAAAGGGATGAAATTATTGACCGAAGCGGTGACGTTTAATTAGTGTTTCTTTGCTTTCGCGTTTTTGACAGTGTCAGTGTCATGCACACTGTGGATAAACTACAACAGGGGAACACAGCTGTGTGATGCTTTTGCTGGTTGACAATATCAGTTTCTCAATTTTAATTGATTTTCACTTCGATGAACAACGATCTTTCAGTCGATGCTGTTTTCTGCTGATGCGTGAACAAAACTTCACTAAACATTGTGTAGCGCATCTGCCAGCCAATAATCACAATAAGCTTTGTGCTCTGATATAAATTCAGATTCAATATAGATTCAAATTCTGTCAATTTTATAACTAAATTCACTAAATTTTGATGCACTTTGATGTGTCATGACAGATCACTGTATCTGCATCAGTTCAAGCTGCACGTGAATCGATCATCTCTTCTTCTTTACTACTAGTTACAGCAGCAAATAAACATGAACGAACATCAGAAACAGAACAACTTACTGAAATCAATCATGTCTTGTGTAATCAGTGTTTCAACCATGCCAAAAAGATGGCAATAAAACCGCTTGAGAGCAATAATGTCACATTTGCCTCAGAAAAGACATTCAATGACCATAATCTCGAAAATCGGCTAGAAAAAAATTATGTATTTAATGTGTTTGAATAAATCTGTCATGAAAACAAGTTATTATAAGTTACAACCAGTGTTTAAATGTTTTATTTCAAAAGGAAATTGGAGAAGAAGCATAATTATATCATTAAAAAGTCAATATAAAAACTGCCTAATGTTTAATTTAAATGTTTGGTTTTTGGCTAAATGAAAACTTTAACTGGATTCAGTTTAAAAATCACTAAACAGAGCAGAATAGAATATAAAATATGACAGGACACAAAAGAGAGCAGCTTATTGTGAGCAGCAGTGCATCTGAAGTCACGTGAGGTTAAGTGTGTCACGCAGCTCTCTAGAGAGACACACACACCCCTCACTGTGTGTGCGCTTCAAATACGCTACACTGACCGCACACATGACATAAGAGAAGACGACAACCTGTTCATGTCCAGCCACCTTCACGCTCCCTCACGCACACACACACATTTATGTGATAATATGAATGACTGTGAGACAGAAATAATACTGTGTGGTTGAAAAGACTGTTTGTGAAGCGGTTTCTTACCGAAACATGGTAACTGTCTGCTCTCTGTGTCAGCGGCAGCGCGATTTGAATGTTCCTGGATGATTTTTCAGAGGTTTAATACACAGGCGAATCGTTGTCATTTAAAAATGGGATCGCATGGGTGTTTGAATCGAGATCGCGATCTTTTAAGGATTAACCGCGCAGCTCTACCACAGACACACACACACACACACGTTTGTGTTTGTGAATTGTGGGGACATTTGACAATGTGCTATTGCCCTACACCTAAACCTACCCCTTACAGGAAACTTTCTGCATTTTTACTTTCTCACTCTGTATGATTTATAAGCGTTTTGAACAATGGGGACATGGGCTAATGTCCTCACAAGTTGTAATCCTTGTAATACCTATGTCATACCCATGTCATTATACAAATTTGTGTCCTCATATGTCACAAAAACGACAACCGACAGCTGGTGAAAGGGATTTTATTGCAAAAAATAAAAAATAAATAAAATTTGCTTATGCAGGTTTAGTATTACTTTTCTTTCATTGTGTTGGCCTTGTAATGTGGGGCTGATAGATTCAGTGGATAATGTCATTTTACAATACATGTACAGTAATAAGAAATGTACTGCATAATGTAAGGTAACTACATGTTTAAGGGTAGGTTCAGAGTTAGTGCCTAGTTAATACCCAGTTTTTTGTAAACACTATAATAAGTGCTGTACATACCCTAAAATTAAGAGCTATTGATAATGTTGATCGAGATCACGGAATCATTACGTCAATAAATTGCATTCAGTTACAAGCAAAACAATCCGTGACAAATGTTTACATTGGCAAAAGTGACAAAGTGCAGGAATCTGTAATGACCGACAATACTGTTCGTTAAAACTGAATTGGAATGAGCGTGAAACATTTCCCGTCTTTTGCACACAGTGAGGGACGGGTCCAAATTAAGGACAGCATGTCACAGAGGATCAGCATCTCCAGTTCAGTTGACAATGGCCCAGAACATTCCTTCAAGCCTGTCCTGTTCTCCTCCTCAGGTGTGTTGGTGGGAGTTTAAGGACAGAACAGATGCAAAACGTGTCAGAAAGAAGAAAAGCACTCTGAGAGCACTAAGTGTTAAAAACTGAGGAAAAGGAGGAAGGTTGAACTCATATAAAGTGCATCAGCATGTGTTTGAGAGTGTGATGTGCTGGTGTGTGTGAATTATCCGTGCCAAAATCACAGCAGCTCCAGACTGCAGTCAGTGTGTTTGAGTTACAGACCAGCGTACAAATCATGCCATCAAGTCTTGAACAGTATCTCCTCTGAGTCTGGCCCACAGAAATGAAGACAGATGTAAATGGGCAGGTAAATGCTCGGGCTCTCTGATTCCCATGTTCTGTAAAATATCACACTGCTCCTCACAGCGCAGAGCTCAGTGATGTGCTCAACTGTGTTTGGCAGCAGCGTCTCTACTAATAGTGAAACCGTTAGTTTATCTGCTTCAAGAACAGTGCCATTGTTACCTCGCTAGTGAGAAATGACATGTACATGTAGTAACTATTTAACAGATAAAATCATCAGAGTAGCACTGACAACACGCGTGTGTGTGAGAGTGTCTGTACTGTATGTGCGTGCGTTTGAGTGGGAGAGAGAGCGAGAGAATGAGTATGTGTTTTCTGTGCATAATAAAACCTAATTTTGTGGCAAAAACATGGAAATAATTTGTTTTTATCCTATTGTTTACTATATTTATTTTCTTGGTCAGTGTCATTGTGGAATTTTGGTTCTTTTGCTGTTTTAGGCTGTAAGGACCTTTGAAATGACAAATCATTTGGCGAAGTGATATGGATTATGTAATGCAGTCAAGAGCTGCATGGAACTACTTTAGTCGTTAGGTGTTTAGTCTGAAAATAATTGCACACCTTGGAACATTCGTCAACCAATGAGATTCAAGCATTCAACGGCCCCGTAGTATTAACTGCACCAAAAATATTCGGGTAAAACAGGAGGAAAAAAAAAAAAACTTTAGAAAGGGATGAAATTATTGACCGAAGCGGTGACGTTTAATTAGTGTTTCTTTGCTTTCGCGTTTTTGACAGTGTCAGTGTCATGCACACTGTGGATAAACTACAACAGGGGAACACAGCTGTGTGATGCTTTTGCTGGTTGACAATATCAGTTTCTCAATTTTAATTGATTTTCACTTCGATGAACAACGATCTTTCAGTCGATGCTGTTTTCTGCTGATGCGTGAACAAAACTTCACTAAACATTGTGTAGCGCATCTGCCAGCCAATAATCACAATAAGCTTTGTGCTCTGATATAAATTCAGATTCAATATAGATTCAAATTCTGTCAATTTTATAACTAAATTCACTAAATTTTGATGCACTTTGATGTGTCATGACAGATCACTGTATCTGCATCAGTTCAAGCTGCACGTGAATCGATCATCTCTTCTTCTTTACTACTAGTTACAGCAGCAAATAAACATGAACGAACATCAGAAACAGAACAACTTACTGAAATCAATCATGTCTTGTGTAATCAGTGTTTCAACCATGCCAAAAAGATGGCAATAAAACCGCTTGAGAGCAATAATGTCACATTTGCCTCAGAAAAGACATTCAATGACCATAATCTCGAAAATCGGCTAGAAAAAAATTATGTATTTAATGTGTTTGAATAAATCTGTCATGAAAACAAGTTATTATAAGTTACAACCAGTGTTTAAATGTTTTATTTCAAAAGGAAATTGGAGAAGAAGCATAATTATATCATTAAAAAGTCAATATAAAAACTGCCTAATGTTTAATTTAAATGTTTGGTTTTTGGCTAAATGAAAACTTTAACTGGATTCAGTTTAAAAATCACTAAACAGAGCAGAATAGAATATAAAATATGACAGGACACAAAAGAGAGCAGCTTATTGTGAGCAGCAGTGCATCTGAAGTCACGTGAGGTTAAGTGTGTCACGCAGCTCTCTAGAGAGACACACACACCCCTCACTGTGTGTGCGCTTCAAATACGCTACACTGACCGCACACATGACATAAGAGAAGACGACAACCTGTTCATGTCCAGCCACCTTCACGCTCCCTCACGCACACACACACATTTATGTGATAATATGAATGACTGTGAGACAGAAATAATACTGTGTGGTTGAAAAGACTGTTTGTGAAGCGGTTTCTTACCGAAACATGGTAACTGTCTGCTCTCTGTGTCAGCGGCAGCGCGATTTGAATGTTCCTGGATGATTTTTCAGAGGTTTAATACACAGGCGAATCGTTGTCATTTAAAAATGGGATCGCATGGGTGTTTGAATCGAGATCGCGATCTTTTAAGGATTAACCGCGCAGCTCTACCACAGACACACACACACACACACGTTTGTTTTTGTGAATTGTGGGGACATTTGACAATGTGCTATTGCCCTACACCTAAACATACCCCTTACAGGAAACTTTCTGCATTTTTACTTTCTCACTCTGTATGATTTATAAGCGTTTTGAACAATGGGGACATGGGCTAATGTCCTCACAAGTTGTAATCCTTGTAATACCTATGTCATACCCATGTCATTATACAAATTTGTGTCCTCATATGTCACAAAAACGCGCGCACGCACACGCACACACACACACACACAGAGAGAGCTCATCCTCCAGGATGGATTCAGGTCTTGTGAGGCTCTGCAGCCACCTAAAGCCTCTCAACTCACCAAAAACTCTGTTGTATTGCTGATATGTTTACCTGAAGAAGGTGTGGTGCTCAACGCAGACTTTCCAAACTCTTTTGGCGGCCCGGTGGTTGGGCAGCTTGAAGCCGACGGTGCTCTCGAACTGCTCGGCCTGACACACACACATATAAATCAAGTTATCAGTATTACTGACACAGTGATTGCCATCAGCCTCAGACTCAGTTTTCTGCTCAGTCGTACCTCTCCTGGCCTGATCTTGATGTAGAAGTTACTGCGTTTGTAGGAGATCTTGAGGATTTTGGGCCAAGCAAAGCGGTTTATCCGCAGACGATCCTTATAGATTAGCAAACCGTTTGCACACACTCCCAGCATGATATCCACTCCCTCAGAGTCCTGGGAAAAGAGGACACGCAGTCTTTAACTGAAAGACATTCGCATCCACTTTCAGCACAAGATCTGCTCACACTCAGACACGTCTGTGCTTTATGTCAGGAGTAGATCAGTGAAAACTGAATGAATCTGAATAACTATTAGAAAAATAAAGGCAGCCACTCGCAGATCTCTGAGACGCCTGCATTAACACACACACACACACACACACACACACAGTAGACACCTATTGATTTTATTAGGGTTGCTCAATATATCACCCCAAGTTTGGTTATTAGCCAGTATGCTGTTTTATGTTGTTTTTCACCGTCATTTTTGGCCAACATTTAATTTTTCTGCCTTTTCAATACAGTAATACAGGTTACACTTTATGTTAAGGTGACATTTTTACAGTATAATTAGACAAAGTAGTACTGAGTAATACTAATTAATAAATGTACTTATTATGGGGTTAAGACTGGGGTTAGGGTTTGGTATAATGTTAGTTGCTTGTGATGATGATGCATCATTTATCGTTAAGACTATAGTTAAGTACATGTAGCATGCAACTAATTCATGTTAAAATAAAGTGTATCCCAATATTGCTAACTATAAGGAATAGCACATTTCTTTTATAATTTTCTTTATTATTTATATTACAACTTTTTGTGTATTTATGAAATTATATATATATATAACCATTTATTTTATAATACTTCTATTGTTTATGAGAAATATATAAATAAATATTATACAATTTATCTAAGATTTAAGACACCTGAAAATAACTTTTTGCAATTTTGGAATGATTTACTTCATTTGTATTTGTTTGTACCTTATAAGGACATTCCAAAATAGAGGTTATGTCAGATGCAGCCTATAGGTTTTCTGCTATTTTTTCCCCTCAAATTTGTATAGTATTCATAATATAAATATTATTTTTTATAATACTTTTATCATTAAATCATAACAAATATATGTGTACTGCGTTAGACAAAATGAAACTCCCACAACACTTACATATTGTTGCTCCTTTTTTTTTTTTTGGATTGCTTCTATTTCCCTCATTTGTAAGCCGCTTTGGATAAATGCATCTGATAAATGATTAAATGTAAATTAACACGCGTTTCAGATGTGGTCGGGATATTTTAAGCCATAAACCATGTCATTCAGAATGCTTTCGGTCACATGCAAATAAAATAAAAACCTGATTGTGTGTGAATGATTAGATTGGACTATGTTGTGTTTTGCTCTGAGAGCTTCAGGAAACACTGCTTTAGTCTGTTTTACAGGATTGCTCCGGTTTATTACTGACATTTCTGCAATAATTTGGACTCGTTGCTCAGTTCTACAGTAACACTGGAAGTAAAGAGAGTTTCAGAGAAGAAACTGACACCCGCCGTTACACACAATAACTATAAATCACTCCAAACTCAAACTTTTTCAGTGTCTCAATATAATTATAAATGGCATGCATCAAGGCGCTCACTGCTGCCACTCCAGCACTTATCTGAATGCGTTTATGTAACGTCCGAAATGGATCTTTATTGCCGGGGCTTTCGGGCCGTGGAGCACTGATTATTGATCCATCTGTGTTAACCGTAGAGCTCTGGGAGGAATCAAAAGCGCTGATAACAGACTGAACTCAGACTATCTGTCTCCACGAGAGGTTTTTAACACATCTGATCTCTCACACATCAGCGCATCAGTAAGTGCTGAAAGCCGCAGGTCTCCAGTGAACTCTGACCCTCGGAGGAGAGCGGATGAGCCTCAGCCTATATAGAGATTCACGGGACAGAACCACGTCAACACGTCCAGAAAAATAAGAAATAATTTATGTGTAAACACAATGAGGTCGGTCTATGTTGAGGAACATCTAGATGTTTTCTGCATTGTGACATTTTCACATTCTGTGACTATGTGCTGGAAATGTGAGCAATTTAAAAATCAGAACTATGCTGCACACAACCTTAGTGTAAACATTACACAGGCATAAAGTGTGATATAATATTTACAACAATCCCTGCATATTTCATCAAAAGTGTTTTTTATACAGACAGACATGACCAGACTAACAGCAGTGTTATTTTAGTATCATTGAGATACTATCATTTTTGTTTATTAATATTTACATTATTTTACATTTTAGTAATTTTTTACTAGTTTTTTTAAAGAGTTTTAATTATTTTTATTTCCGTTATTTAGTTTCAGTTGTTTTAGTATATCAAGTTAAACTAAATGAAAATGAAAAAGCTGAAATAAAATTACATAAAAATAAAGTTTTATGTTTTATTTTAGTTTAAGTTTATTTTATTTGTTTAACTTATTTCATTTTATTTTTATATTTTCTGTTTGAATTTTAAGTTTATGGTTTTATGCATTTTATATCATTTGTGACCCTGGAGCACAAAACCAGTCATAAGGTTAAATTTTTTGAAATTGAGATTTATACATCATCTGACAGCTGAATAAATAATCTTTCCATTGATGTATGGTTTGTTAGGATAGAACAATATTTGGCTGAGATACAACTATTTGAAAATCTGGAATCTGAGGGTGCAAAAAAATCAAAATATTGAGAAAATCATCTTTAAAGTTGTTCAAATGAAGTTCTTAGCAATGCATATTACTAATCAAAAATTAAGTTCTGATATATTTACGGTAGGAGATTTACAAAATATCTTCATGGAACATGATCTTTACTTAATGTCCTAATGATTTTAGGCATAAAAGAAAAATGTTAATAATAATAAAATAAATTTTAATGCATAATTTTGACCCATAAAATGTATGGTTGGTTATTGCTGCAAATATACCCCAGCGACTTAAGACTGCTTTTGTGCTCCAGGGTCACATTTCAGTTAAAGCTTATTTCAAGTAACGAAAGTGTTTTATTAGGGTTTGAATTTTAGTTAAGTATAAAAACCCTGCCTAATACAGCACCATGTGTCAGTCCTTAAAGGTCATGAGATTCTCCGAGCTGAGCTGAAGAAACAATGCTGTGCTAACGGAGTATCGCAAGCTTCACCTTCAGGAACAGACACACAGTGTGGACTAGAGACTGCTATCAGTCCCACTGGGAAAAGAGCCAGAGAGCTGATATTCCTGTGAGGCTTTAAGAATATTTTTCCCAGACCCACTGTCTGAGTGTTTGTTCAGCTGAAGCTGCTCCCGCCGGGTCTAGAGGTCAGCAGATCACAGATCTAACCGCAATGCTGGTCAAATAAGAGGGCTGATGTATCCAAGTGTGTGCTTTATGTGGACCGCTAGTGACCAAAAACAGCAACGGGCTGATGAATATAGAGTCTCCCTGAAAGTTGAATCTGCAAACAGCGGCACACTTCCACGAGAGACAGTCTGGAAAAGAAAAATGTTAATAATAATAAAATAAATTTTAATGTATAATTTTGACCCATAAAATGTATTGTTGGCTATTGCTGCAAATATACCCCAGCGACTTAAGACTGCTTTTGTGCTCCAGGGTCACATTTCAGTTAAAGCTTATTTCAAGTAACGAAAGTGTTTTATTAGGGTTTGAATTTTAGTTAAGTATAAAAACCCTGCCTAATACAGCACCATGTGTCAGTCCTTAAAGGTCATGAGATTCTCCGAGCTGAGCTGAAGAAACAATGCTGTGCTAACGGAGTATCGCAAGCTTCACCTTCAGGAACAGACACACAGTGTGGACTAGAGACTGCTATCAGTCCCACTGGGAAAAGAGCCAGAGAGCTGATATTCCTGTGAGGCTTTAAGAATATTTTTCCCAGACCCACTGTCTGAGTGTTTGTTCAGCTGAAGCTGCTCCCGCCGGGTCTAGAGGTCAGCAGATCACAGATCTAACCGCAATGCTGGTCAAATAAGAGGGCTGATGTATCCAAGTGTGTGCTTTATGTGGACCGCTAGTGACCAAAAACAGCAACGGGCTGATGAATATAGAGTCTCCCTGAAAGTTGAATCTGCAAACAGCGGCACACTTCCACGAGAGACAGTCTGGAGATGATCTACCTTGGCGTGATGCAGGTCTACACCGTACATGGAGAGCTTCTTGGCATTTTCCAGAAACTGGGCGTCTGCCTGGGCTGGAGTCATTCCCCTGAAAGAGCAGGTGGAGATATGAGGCAGAGGTTATCAGGACACATCAGCACATCAGCATCAGTTTTCAAAGACCTGCACAGATTAATACTGTCCCTACAGAACACCCAAAACAAAAACCTTTTCTTTAATTAAACAGGCTGCAGCAAATACTCACCTGCAAAACGGGGTAACTACAAGATTAATCTCAAGACATTTTTATTCAATGTATTGAAAATGGTGAACTAATATATCATTACATACAAAATATTATATTAGTTGAGTAATATTGGATTTTTTATATAATAATAATATGTTTAAAAAAAGGGAATAACCGGATTATGTTGCCGATACACTAGTGAAATCTACATATTAAATACATCAGATAATGTTCTTAGTATTTTCTCCTTATGACAAGGTACAATTAAATGCCAGATACAGTCTATTCTGTAACTAAAAACGTAAGGTCCATAAAGAAAATGCAAGACATTTAATATTATAAAACGGAGAGTTCCGGTGCTTGATTCTGATTGGCTGAGCCGCGTTCGAAGCTGCTGTAAATTACTCTACAAACATACACCTTTGTTTACTTCTGTGTGTTGCTCGGCAACCACTTTGTAGCAACCACAACTGTTTCTGAGGAGCTACATTGTTTGGTGGAAGAATACTGTTTTTATTAATATCTTTACACTTTATTTGCTCTGTTTTATTTTGTGAAACCTTACTACGTTTATGGAATAACCGTTTTATAAAAGCAATAAGCTCCGTGAAGCCGTGGTTTACAGTGAATTTATAACAGCTAAGGGGGTTTTAGGCACTCCGCTTCGCGTCGAGAATTCGGCTTCTTGGGGCTTATTGCTTTAATAAACAAGCCTGAAATATACAGGGACTCTTATTTTGAAATGTCTGTGTGTTACTCCCAGCTCATTCAAACAGATGAAGCAGATCAAATATGCAACCATCTTCAGCATCATAAAGTAAACCCTATCATAATTCATCGACAGCAGATCACAAGCAAACACCTGGCACAACTGTGCATTATTCACTGAATGCAAACTGCTCTGAAACGTTTGACTCTGAACACGCAGCGCTCACATTTATTTAATGAAATCATAACCCATTTGGACTTTAATCATCACTGTATCGCGATTCCCGTTTTTCTGTCCCTAAATGTAATACCTCTTAAATTGACAGTGAAGACTTTTGTAATATTACGAGACTTCATGGCATTAGATTTGTAAAGGATGCCTGCCGTCAGACCTGTGGGACTTGTGCAGCTCCACCACCTTCTCCTCCAGCTCCTTGGTCTGGTTTGGGGCGAACTGGAAGTCTGAGATGTAGTCCAGACGGTGCTCCTCAGGGTCGTGGTCCCCGAGCTCCGCCTGCAGGGTGTAGGAGCCCAGCAGAGCGTGTGTGACGAAGGAGCAGGGCAGCCGGCCCGACGCGATGTCCTGCCTCAGCTGGAGGCACAGCAGATACCTGCAGAGACCAGGAGAGAAACCATGAGCCGCCACAGTCCCACTGACACCCGCAGCCTTCAGAGCGACCAGCTTCTGTACCTCGTGATGTCCTCAGTCAGCTGCGAAGGGTCCGGAGGGTAAAACTTCACACTGAACACAAACTGCCACTGAGAGTCTGATGCAACACACAGAGAGAAAGACAATGAGAGCTGATTAAACGTAGGGCTGGACAATAATTCAGTATCAACATATATCGTCATATTTTTTTTCAGTAACGGTGATATGATTTTTTTAAACACATTTACGATATTTCAATATACATTACCAATGCAGTTGACTTTAGCCCTATTCGGACGGGACTAGTTTTCTAAACTACGTTTGAGTTTCGATTCTTATCCCCAGACGTCTGTGGTTTTCTTGTACTGATTCGGACGGGACTAACATCTCTGTGTTTATTACAGAGGTGAGAGGGTCTGTTTTGGACATCTGGGCGTCGCAGAGATGCACTGCATTGTGTAGTCATTCGGATTGATAGTATAACCACAGTTTTACTACAAATACCATGGTGAAGCTATATGGCTAGAAGTACAGCAAAACCATGGTTAATGTGTGGTTACTTTAGTTTAACGGTTTTATTTTTTTATTTATTTGTTGTAAACCCATGTTTAATTTTCATAAAGGTACATATGTAATTAAAACATTATGTAATTAAGTGCAGAAATGAAGGTGAGTAACTGAGTCTGATATTACAGTAGCCAGTCTTAACAGTTCACATGACCTGGCTCTTGATTTTATTATTGTTATTTTTTTATTTCTTTGCCGGGAGGCAGATATATCAAACATGCGCGCGGTAAGAGCGTCTACGGTAATTCACGTTGGCCAAAACACACAAGGAAGCGCGCTGTGAAAAACATATCGTCTGCAATCACACACATTCACTTTCGGACGATTAGTTTTCTCAGAGGATCACTGAGTTTGCAGAAAAACAGCAGGTCATTTGCTCTGGAATTATTACAGAGGTTGTGTGAGAAAAACACAGACGTGGCAGAATTCGGACGGGATTAAAATCGCTAAATATACGCCTGTGAAACACAAATTTCTCTAACGACCCCCTGTGAAGCTAGTCCCGTCCGAATAGGGCTTTTGTTGAATAAACATGAGCGCTGCACATTTCAAAATCAAAACTGTTTTACATGAATGTATCTCTGGAGGGAACCTACTTTCTGTTTTCTGCAGCAACTCGGAGCACTTTTCATATTCTTTATCCTGGCTGAAGCACTTTTGTTTCAATCTATAAGAACAAGTTAAATACCTTCCAAAGGTGCGTCTGGGAGTCTTATGTTTATCTGACGGTAATTTCACATTTCTCGTTTGTATGAAGGCTAATACAAATAATAGGTGAACATTAATTCATTTGTACTGTTTGTATTTCTAAAATATTATGTGGTTTTATAGGAAGACACTTCATTAGACTTGGCAGATTCAAATTCAGACATCTGTTGTGGGCGTTCTTGGCAGTTTTTCTGAGGCTTTTTTTTATATCGTTCATATCGATATCAGAATTATATCATATTGACCGAAGTTAAGAAATATTGTCATGATATAAGCCATATCGTCCAGCCCTAATTAAAATCGCAGCAGAACAGCTCTTCTGCCAGCTCCGCTGAATATCACAGGAGCGTGTGAGTGAGCGCTTGGTTTTCAATAAAGGCCAGAAAACAAGCACAACTTCCACTAGCAGATGTGCCGTAAAGCTGTAGGGTGGAGGGACTGGCAGTGATTACCATGTCTGTTCAGTCCATCAGTCAGCCAACACTAGCTCATGCTGTTCATCATTCAGACAGGAATGTTTAAAAGGCTGAAATGAGCCACAATACTGAAAGACAATGACTACGTTTACATGGACACCAGTAATCTAATTATTTACCTTATTCTGAGTAAGACAATATTATAATTAAGGTGTTTACATGAGTTGCTTTTAGAATATTCCTTGTATGTTCCCTCCAGAATTTCACGTATCAACATATAGTTCGTCTTCGTTAGGTTGCCATATACAGTTTTGTGTGTTTAATTTTTAATTTACTGAAAGCTTCAAGTGCAGTTAATTATTTGTCATGCTGTCTGTGCAAACAGACGATGGGGTTGTTGAAGCCATTCTTTTGTTTGCCGTCAAACGGTTGACCACTGCAGTGTGTGTCCTGTCGCAAAATGCGGTGAAAAGTCCTACACGATGGTAATAATGTGATTAAGGTCTATACTGCACTTCAATACTCCACACGTCTTGATTCGATTTTCAGTTTACTTCAATGAAGGTAATGTTGTGTGGGTCATTGTGTAGTTTTTGAGGATAGTGAGATTACGTCACACGGTCAGTCAATGCTGATATGTACGCATGATTGAGAAATTCATCTGAGAAACGAAGGAACACCAGACAGACAGATGAGAAAGATGATGAAGACATGAATGATGCTGCTGGGAACTCATCATTAGTGATGTGCTCAAATGACAAATCTCAAATTCTGGACACACTGGGGCAAAATGTTTATTTTATATTAGACTGTTTAGCAAATGTTAACTGAACTTGCAAAAAGTTTCATTTTGACTGCAATATGCTTTCATGTGCTCTGGATTTTGTGTTATTTTAGTTTTTAGACTATTATATTTTTTATTAATATTCTGAATTAGTTTCTTATTATATTTTCTATTTATTTTTTTATTTTTTTTCTGTATAGCTTTTATCAAATTTCATTTCAGTTTTAATTACTTTAGTACATCAAATTAAACTAAATGCAAATGATGCATTAACAACTAGTTTCAGTTAACATTTATTTCATTTCAAGTGATATTTTTTCTATGGTTTTACTATAATTACGATAACTTATTTTATATGCAGGCTGTTTTCCAGTAAGATCTTCAGTCAGTGGTTATGTCATGATCAAACATGAATGCTGCTTTGTCATTGGATCTAAAGTAGTGGTTCCTGTTCATATTTCTGACATTTTCCTTATTCAAGTTTCACTCATAAAGCACATGGCAGAATGAGTGGAATTAGTTCAGATCACTGTGCTGTGCGCGGACTCGGGGGTCAGAGGTCAGGACGCAGCGCAGCAAACTCAACCTCATTGTTTCAGTGAGAGTCTCTGGAAACGAGGACACAGCTGCCGTTTTTATAGACGTGTCTTTCAGAAGGAGAGCTGCTCTTGTGCGTTTCCTCTCTCTCTCAGTCTGTCCTGTTTTTCTATTTTCAGCTCTCCTCCAGACGCTCTACAGACGCAGAGACTGAGTCATAACAGCAGATAAGACGTCTGATTCACCTGTGTGTGTCTCATATATACAGCACCTGACTGCATGTCAAACAATGGCACACTTCAGAGTGAACAGCAAGCACACACTCACTCACCAGCAGTCCAGTGCCATAAAAGCAGACGTCAACCCTGTAAAGCTACTGATAGTTTAGAGTTTTACCTTCAGCTGCTGCTTCAGTGTCTTTCTGCTGTCAAATCTTGACTGACTACACATCAACATCTGCAGCAAATCACATATTTTTGCTCAGTTTGGGCTTCTAAATAAAAAAGCCTGATCCATCAAATATGAAACTCAACAAAAAACATATGTGAGCCTGAAGCACAAAAGCAGTCTTAAGTCGCTGGGGTATATTTGTAGCAATAGCCAACAATACATTGTATGGGTCAAAATTATACATTTTTCTTTTATGCCAAAAATCATTAGTATATTAAGTAAAGATAATGCTCCATGAAGATATTTTGTAAATTTCCTACCGAAAATATATCAAAACTTAATTTTTGATTAGTAATATGCATTGCTAAGAACTTCATTTGAACAACTTTAAAGATGATTTTCTCAATATTTAGATTTTTTTGCACCCTCAGATTCCAGATTTTCAAATAGTTGCATCTCAGCCAAATATTGTCCTATCCTAACAAACCATACATCAATGGAAAGATTATTTATTCAGCTTTTAGATGAAAAAAATTGACCCTTATGACTGGTTTTGTGGTCCAGGGTCACATATGCCGCACGTCATTCTGAAGATGAAACATCAGAATCAGCTGACAGCAGGCATCAGTGCTTTGTTGATGGTTTTGATTGTGTTTGTGTGGTGTGAATGAGGAATCTGCTCTCACTCCAGCCTGTGCTGTGTGCGTCACTACAGCACTCTGATAATTACAGCTATTCCAGCTGCAGATGTGTGCGAGGAGTCCGTCATACTGTCAGTTACTCAAACCCACCCAGACCACCTCATGAAGAGAAAGAAACACGTACTGCGGATCTGCCGCTTGATGTCCTTGGTGGGGTCCAGCCAGCACTGCAACACAGAAACACAGAGGAGTCAGTCACACCGCAGCACTGAACACAGCACCTGAGCTCGGACTCTGCTGTGAGGAAGAGAGTCCTTCACATTCACCTCAACCTGACCCTGGATTCAGATACTTTGTGATTGCATTTCAACCCATTTTTCATTTACACTTCTTTGCTGTTTGCATTATTCTATTACATTGCGCAGTACAGTATCAGTGTTTGTTTGGCATCAGTGTTCTGGAGGAGAGCCAGTGACATTGTGATCTCACAGGACAGACAACTTAATAACCATTTAAACTGGGCTCGGTTCCTCACAAAACATCATTCCAATGCAGCGCATGAGTCACGATGGCGTTCAGATGTGTTTCGTTGTTTCCAGAGTTCTTATTCACTCCATCAGCTCATGCACTGAACATGAACACGAACACATGGCACGGATAACGTCAGTGTGTGTTGTGTGATGTTTCTGTGTGTTAGCGAGTGAACTCACACTCTGCTCGCCGTTGTCTTTAAAGCTCAGGCCGAAGTAATCCTTCTCCAACAGATTCAGGTGGTCGCAGACTTGAAAAAACAGGTACTGGCCTTTCGCCCGTTTCTAGAGAGACAATGAAGAAGAAAGATATGAACACACTTTACTCACACAGACCATTCTGTCATAATTGACTCACTCTCATGCTCTCATGTCATTCCAAACCTGCAAGTAAATGGGGTCCAAAACAAACAAAACTTTCATTGTATAGACAGCTTTTTAGATTCTATGGAAGAAAGACTATAATGGTGAGTAAATGAGGACAGAAGTGTGATTTTTGGCTGGTATGTAAAGTATTCCTGTAAAGTCGCTCTGAAGCACCGGGTCATAATGGGCCTGTTGGACACTGGCAGACAGTGGGCTGAAGTGGTCAGCGTGAGTGTGAGTGTGTGTGACTCCTGAGGAATGAGAGGCTGGTTGGAGCTCAACAGCATTAGTCACTGAGGAACAGCGCTGCATTCATCTGTCAGACATCCCATGCATTCAAGCGCTTATGCACAGCTTTTAACAAGTCATGTTTTTTTGCAACCACAACAAAACAAAAACTTAAATGTAGTTATCCATCCACCTATGTCTCACGCCCCATGATGCTTTGCACACATTATCGGCCCCAAATCTCAAACAAGTCAATATTAAATATTACTGTAGTAGGGGTGCTCCGATCAGGGTTTTTGAGGCCGATCACAGAAAGCAGTATCTGCCGATACGATCACAGATACCCCATCTTTTCTAAGCCATGTAGAATTATTTATAGTGATGATCCAATCAAGATTTATAGACATTTATTCAGGGCCTGAATTTCATTTTTGAAAATGATTTCCCCTCTTAGGAGACGCCTGTGAGAGGGGATTTTTTCATTTGAGGGGTGGAGGGGGACATTTTTTAGACATTTTTCAAAAAAATATATTTATCTCACATAAATGTTTGATCATGCAGTGCATTTTTGTTTTGACAATCGTGCAGTTGTTGCACAATAGGTTACACACAGCGCAAGCCTGATTTGGTGAGCTGTATATGAGGTTCACACATACTCCATTTGCAGTGCGTATGCAGTCTATGTGCGGTACATAAGCAGTGCAGAAGCAGCACGGACTGTGCTTTCACACAGGAGTCTGCAACTGATCCAGGGCCGTTTACAAACACAACATTTATCCATTTTGATTTCAAATCCAAACATTGTCACTGAAAATGCTTTTTCAACATTGTGATTCTTTTTTTACACAGTACAGTAATACAATCTTTCATAGACATGTTTAAACACAATAAATATAAGCAACACATTATTCAATGCTTTTTACTTTTGTTCATAAAGAACTTTGTTTTCCTACCTCCACGAGTGCCATCTATTACTGCCTTGTTTATCTAAAAGTGCTCTTTCCCTTTAAACCTAGCCAAAAAGCCATAGCCTATGTGTGACTGTGAAACACAGGAGACTTTAATTATATGCATTTATGTTGTCAGACACTTCTTTTCATGGAATAAATTAGGAATGGCTGACAGCAACAACATCTGATGCTGCATCTGTGCCAGGTGTCAGTTTAAGTCTCTCAATCAACTACACGCACATAAACAAAAACAGAGAGAGAGTATTAATCTGTCTGGTTATGACACGACACACAGAACACCATAAGCTGCTGTTATGGATGCAATTACACAAACTAATCCCAGTGTTCACTCGCAGCAGATTTACTGATGAGAGATCAGACGTTACGCTCTGTAAACACAACACACACACAAACACACAGCTAATGGATTTCAGTTTGCAGTGGATCGATAGTGGCTGTTCCTGCATTGGTGAAGTGCATTAGGTGAACAGCGAGAGCAAACAAACACTAGTGTATCACACACAGCACGGCTCTCTGATGATAACGTGTCGATGGCCACAGAAAGCCGCAGGTGCTCATGGGTGGAGACGTGCGTCTATGGTGTCGGCACAACAAACCAGAGCAGAAACATCACTTGTGTTGCTCAACACACACACACACGAGGAGAGCATGAATGTCAGATGATCCTGATCCAGAGTAAAGGAAGTGACTGTGTGATGATTTCACCACAGTAAAGCACTGCTAGCCATTAAACAGTGACAACTAGGATGATGATGATATATGGATGAACATGGAAATAAAGTTGCAGGAGATGTGTGATATTAAAAGAAGTTAATAAAAGCATAATACGCTCCTGGGGACAATAAAAACTCAATTTGGAAGCACGTGCACTGAAGAGTCAAATTCACAAACAATTATGTCAAAATGCATTTCTTGGTGAGTATTCATGTAAACCAAGCAGTCAGTTCTGTCTTAAGTGAATGTAAACAGTTGGGAGAACATCTAAATGCTTAGTTTGTTAATGCAATGCAATGCAATGATGACTGAGAAATGAACAAACAAACGTTCCTCAAAAGATCCTGATGATCAGATTTGAGACTTTTCTAAAAAGTGAATGTCTGGAGAATCAAGCCGAGCTGCTTCAGTCCAGTAAGTGTTCATCTGGAAATATTACTACAGTTATTTTGATGTTTACTTGATAAAAATCAGTCAAGATTTGACAGCAGAAAGACACTGAAGCAGCAGCTGAAGCTGGACGTTTCTACAATTACACTAAAGGAGCTTTTACTGGAGAAAAAAACAAACAAACTATCAATCAGACGACAGAAGGAGTGGAGTAGATTGTGTATCACAGATTTTGATCATGTTGAAAAATCTAAAAAATCTGCAGCATTTCAAATATGATACAGTAGGCTTTATAGGCTTAACAGATAAATGGCCAGGTACTCAAGTCTTTGGGAGGAGCTGTATGAGCTGCTGTTACTCATGTACAGAAGTGAAGGATGCATTGGATTATTATGAGCAAATGCCTAGCAGCTACAAGATCACATGCTCGGAGAGACATGCATGAGCAGACTAGATCTATGAGAAAGAAAAGAAACTAAAGGATCAGAGAGAGTACATGAATGAATGACAGCCAAAGCCTAAAAGAACACGATGAAAGAAAGAAGATGAATGAGAACAAAAGAAGGAACTCTAACTCGCAGACTCAATAATAGCATGAATAAATTCATTGTAAAGTCCTAGAGAATCACTGACGGGATGTTTGAGCAGGGTTTACACAGGATCGGGGACGAACAGGAGAAACCAGAGAGAGTGACTGTGAATGAACGTCCTGAAGCATTAGCGTCAAACACAGCTGAGGCCTCAGAGAGCCCAGATCAGGGTCTCCGTCTCCTCATGATGGCCATATTACTCAACATACCGCACCGCCATGAAAAAAAAAAGTATGCTTCCACGAAAACACACTCAGGGACAGGATATCTGCATTTACAGCATTAAAAACATAACGCCATATGCATCCTGCTGTTATATAGGTCACCGCACTCTGATTGGCTGAGAGTTCCTGTCAATCGTCTATTCGCTTTCTATAGAGACAAGAATCTATCCTGCCATCAGGACAGAAACACAAAAATATGGTGCGGCAGCGCTCCTAACATCCATGCGGGGTCGTTGAGCAGTCCTGAGAGCCCTCATTGTCCCCACGTCCCCATAAAGCGTCACGTCTGGAATGCTTTGTGTGAAGCTGCGGCTTATGTGTCCGGGCGACCCGGAGACAGTGGCGCTCATCTCTGAGCAAACATGCCACCGTCTCATGCATGAATACACCAGGACAATGGCGCTTAGCAATGCCTCAGCACTTTCCGGTGATGGGACAAAGCCGAGGCCGTTCAGAGCTCACAGAGCGGCCCGTAATGAGAGCCCAAACCATCAATCATATCCCAACACTCACCTGCACTGACAGGTTCTCCTGTTCGGACGATTAGATTTACTGTGATAGCCTTCACATAGCACAGATGTCTAACTAGTTCTTAACATACTATTTAAGATAAATAGATGTCGTTTTCTAATATCTTATATTTATTAAAATGTGTAATAATTAAACATTTTATAAACATATCATGCTTTTAAATGCTCCTGTGTGTATCAGTGTTCTGTGAAGACATCTGGCACTGTGTAAAGGTTTCCATTTACAGCGTGTGCACCGTGTGTGTTTTTAAAGCGTTGAGTGTTGTAGCCAATCACAGACATGTCTGTTGAGCACATGAAAGCAATGGCCAATCAGAGGATGAGTATTTCAAAGCCTGTGTTTTTGTTCTGCACATTCACAAATCCCAAATTCCTATCTTTATGTACGTTTTTATATACACAAAGTCGGTTAAGAAAGAGAAA
>NW_015654490.1:99420-105029 GCF_001515625.1 Sinocyclocheilus rhinocerous
GGAGTCAGTCACACCGCAGCACTGAACACAGCACCTGAGCTCGGACTCTGCTGTGAGGAAGAGAGTCCTTCACATTCACCTCAACCTGACCCTGGATTCAGATACTTTGTGATTGCATTTCAACCCATTTTTCATTTACACTTCTTTGCTGTTTGCATTATTCTATTACATTGCGCAGTACAGTATCAGTGTTTGTTTGGCATCAGTGTTCTGGAGGAGAGCCAGTGACATTGTGATCTCACAGGACAGACAACTTAATAACCATTTAAACTGGGCTCGGTTCCTCACAAAACATCATTCCAATGCAGCGCATGAGTCACGATGGCGTTCAGATGTGTTTCGTTGTTTCCAGAGTTCTTATTCACTCCATCAGCTCATGCACTGAACATGAACACGAACACATGGCACGGATAACGTCAGTGTGTGTTGTGTGATGTTTCTGTGTGTTAGCGAGTGAACTCACACTCTGCTCGCCGTTGTCTTTAAAGCTCAGGCCGAAGTAATCCTTCTCCAACAGATTCAGGTGGTCGCAGACTTGAAAAAACAGGTACTGGCCTTTCGCCCGTTTCTAGAGAGACAATGAAGAAGAAAGATATGAACACACTTTACTCACACAGACCATTCTGTCATAATTGACTCACTCTCATGCTCTCATGTCATTCCAAACCTGCAAGTAAATGGGGTCCAAAACAAACAAAACTTTCATTGTATAGACAGCTTTTTAGATTCTATGGAAGAAAGACTATAATGGTGAGTAAATGAGGACAGAAGTGTGATTTTTGGCTGGTATGTAAAGTATTCCTGTAAAGTCGCTCTGAAGCACCGGGTCATAATGGGCCTGTTGGACACTGGCAGACAGTGGGCTGAAGTGGTCAGCGTGAGTGTGAGTGTGTGTGACTCCTGAGGAATGAGAGGCTGGTTGGAGCTCAACAGCATTAGTCACTGAGGAACAGCGCTGCATTCATCTGTCAGACATCCCATGCATTCAAGCGCTTATGCACAGCTTTTAACAAGTCATGTTTTTTTGCAACCACAACAAAACAAAAACTTAAATGTAGTTATCCATCCACCTATGTCTCACGCCCCATGATGCTTTGCACACATTATCGGCCCCAAATCTCAAACAAGTCAATATTAAATATTACTGTAGTAGGGGTGCTCCGATCAGGGTTTTTGAGGCCGATCACAGAAAGCAGTATCTGCCGATACGATCACAGATACCCCATCTTTTCTAAGCCATGTAGAATTATTTATAGTGATGATCCAATCAAGATTTTTAGACATTTATTCAGGGCCTGAATTTCATTTTTGAAAATGATTTCCCCTCTTAGGAGACGCCTGTGAGAGGGGATTTTTTCATTTGAGGGGTGGAGGGGGACATTTTTTAGACATTTTTCAAAAATATATATTTATCTCACATAAATGTTTGATCATGCAGTGCATTTTTGTTTTGACAATCGTGCAGTTGTTGCACAATAGGTTACACACAGCGCAAGCCTGATTTGGTGAGCTGTATATGAGGTTCACACATACTCCATTTGCAGTGCGTATGCAGTCTATGTGCGGTACATAAGCAGTGCAGAAGCAGCACGGACTGTGCTTTCACACAGGAGTCTGCAACTGATCCAGGGCCGTTTACAAACACAACATTTATCCATTTTGATTTCAAATCCAAACATTGTCACTGAAAATGCTTTTTCAACATTGTGATTCTTTTTTTACACAGTACAGTAATACAATCTTTCATAGACATGTTTAAACACAATAAATATAAGCAACACATTATTCAATGCTTTTTACTTTTGTTCATAAAGAACTTTGTTTTCCTACCTCCACGAGTGCCATCTATTACTGCCTTGTTTATCTAAAAGTGCTCTTTCCCTTTAAACCTAGCCAAAAAGCCATAGCCTATGTGTGACTGTGAAACACAGGAGACTTTAATTATATGCATTTATGTTGTCAGACACTTCTTTTCATGGAATAAATTAGGAATGGCTGACAGCAACAACATCTGATGCTGCATCTGTGCCAGGTGTCAGTTTAAGTCTCTCAATCAACTACACGCACATAAACAAAAACAGAGAGAGAGTATTAATCTGTCTGGTTATGACACGACACACAGAACACCATAAGCTGCTGTTATGGATGCAATTACACAAACTAATCCCAGTGTTCACTCGCAGCAGATTTACTGATGAGAGATCAGACGTTACGCTCTGTAAACACAACACACACACAAACACACAGCTAATGGATTTCAGTTTGCAGTGGATCGATAGTGGCTGTTCCTGCATTGGTGAAGTGCATTAGGTGAACAGCGAGAGCAAACAAACACTAGTGTATCACACACAGCACGGCTCTCTGATGATAACGTGTCGATGGCCACAGAAAGCCGCAGGTGCTCATGGGTGGAGATGTGCGTCTATGGTGTCGGCACAACAAACCAGAGCAGAAACATCACTTGTGTTGCTCAACACACACACACACGAGGAGAGCATGAATGTCAGATGATCCTGATCCAGAGTAAAGGAAGTGACTGTGTGATGATTTCACCACAGTAAAGCACTGCTAGCCATTAAACAGTGACAACTAGGATGATGATGATATATGGATGAACATGGAAATAAAGTTGCAGGAGATGTGTGATATTAAAAGAAGTTAATAAAAGCATAATACGCTCCTGGGGACAATAAAAACTCAATTTGGAAGCACGTGCACTGAAGAGTCAAATTCACAAACAATTATGTCAAAATGCATTTCTTGGTGAGTATTCATGTAAACCAAGCAGTCAGTTCTGTCTTAAGTGAATGTAAACAGTTGGGAGAACATCTAAATGCTTAGTTTGTTAATGCAATGCAATGCAATGATGACTGAGAAATGAACAAACAAACGTTCCTCAAAAGATCCTGATGATCAGATTTGAGACTTTTCTAAAAAGTGAATGTCTGGAGAATCAAGCCGAGCTGCTTCAGTCCAGTAAGTGTTCATCTGGAAATATTACTACAGTTATTTTGATGTTTACTTGATAAAAATCAGTCAAGATTTGACAGCAGAAAGACACTGAAGCAGCAGCTGAAGCTGGACGTTTCTACAATTACACTAAAGGAGCTTTTACTGGAGAAAAAAACAAACAAACTATCAATCAGACGACAGAAGGAGTGGAGTAGATTGTGTATCACAGATTTTGATCATGTTGAAAAATCTAAAAAATCTGCAGCATTTCAAATATGATACAGTAGGCTTTATAGGCTTAACAGATAAATGGCCAGGTACTCAAGTCTTTGGGAGGAGCTGTATGAGCTGCTGTTACTCATGTACAGAAGTGAAGGATGCATTGGATTATTATGAGCAAATGCCTAGCAGCTACAAGATCACATGCTCGGAGAGACATGCATGAGCAGACTAGATCTATGAGAAAGAAAAGAAACTAAAGGATCAGAGAGAGTACATGAATGAATGACAGCCAAAGCCTAAAAGAACACGATGAAAGAAAGAAGATGAATGAGAACAAAAGAAGGAACTCTAACTCGCAGACTCAATAATAGCATGAATAAATTCATTGTAAAGTCCTAGAGAATCACTGACGGGATGTTTGAGCAGGGTTTACACAGGATCGGGGACGAACAGGAGAAACCAGAGAGAGTGACTGTGAATGAACGTCCTGAAGCATTAGCGTCAAACACAGCTGAGGCCTCAGAGAGCCCAGATCAGGGTCTCCGTCTCCTCATGATGGCCATATTACTCAACATACCGCACCGCCATGAAAAAAAAAAGTATGCTTCCACGAAAACACACTCAGGGACAGGATATCTGCATTTACAGCATTAAAAACATAACGCCATATGCATCCTGCTGTTATATAGGTCACCGCACTCTGATTGGCTGAGAGTTCCTGTCAATCGTCTATTCGCTTTCTATAGAGACAAGAATCTATCCTGCCATCAGGACAGAAACACAAAAATATGGTGCGGCAGCGCTCCTAACATCCATGCGGGGTCGTTGAGCAGTCCTGAGAGCCCTCATTGTCCCCACGTCCCCATAAAGCGTCACGTCTGGAATGCTTTGTGTGAAGCTGCGGCTTATGTGTCCGGGCGACCCGGAGACAGTGGCGCTCATCTCTGAGCAAACATGCCACCGTCTCATGCATGAATACACCAGGACAATGGCGCTTAGCAATGCCTCAGCACTTTCCGGTGATGGGACAAAGCCGAGGCCGTTCAGAGCTCACAGAGCGGCCCGTAATGAGAGCCCAAACCATCAATCATATCCCAACACTCACCTGCACTGACAGGTTCTCCTGTTCGGACGATTAGATTTACTGTGATAGCCTTCACATAGCACAGATGTCTAACTAGTTCTTAACATACTATTTAAGATAAATAGATGTCGTTTTCTAATATCTTATATTTATTAAAATGTGTAATAATTAAACATTTTATAAACATATCATGCTTTTAAATGCTCCTGTGTGTATCAGTGTTCTGTGAAGACATCTGGCACTGTGTAAAGGTTTCCATTTACAGCGTGTGCACCGTGTGTGTTTTTAAAGCGTTGAGTGTTGTAGCCAATCACAGACATGTCTGTTGAGCACATGAAAGCAATGGCCAATCAGAGGATGAGTATTTCAAAGCCTGTGTTTTTGTTCTGCACATTCACAAATCCCAAATTCCTATCTTTATGTACGTTTTTATATACACAAAGTCGGTTAAGAAAGAGAAAGTTGGGGGGGGGGGGGGGAATGCATCAGGATAGTAGGATCAGTGCATTGCTTCTCAAAGTGACACCAGCTTAAAATACCTGCTGCTGTCTGTGTCATTTTTGTCAATCAAACAACAAAAGACAAAGAGAAAAGAAAACCATTCACTGCTCTTGTTATTTCCAGCAAAAATGACTAAAAACGACTGTCATATATAAATTTAGATATAATTTTCTCTTGTCTTTTGTTGTTTGATTAACAATAACGCCACAGACAACAGCAGGTATATTAGGCTGCTGTCATATTAAGACCAAATGCACTTATCTAATATGGCATCAGACAATAATCAGAATCAGACAATAAGCTGTATTGCAATGTGGTGCAATTTGGGATTTAGGGATGGCACTAAAATGCATTGTTCACTTGCAGAACGCAAGCTTCTAGAGGGCGCATAAGTCTGAAGTAGTGAATTTAGGGAAAGGGGTGCAGAGCCAGGGGTGGTTTTGTAGGCAAACATTAATGTCTTGAATTTAATGTGAGCAGCTACTGGTAGCCAGTGCAAATTGATGAACAGAGGTGTGACACTTTTTTTTTGTCTCGTTAAGGACTACTCTTGCTGCCAAATTAGTTGCAGCGGTTTGATAGAACTGGCTGGAAGTCTTGCCACGAGAGCATTGCAATAGTCCAGCCTGGACAGAAGAAGAGCTTGAACAAGAAGTTGTGTAGCATGTTCCGAAAGAAAGGGCCTGATCTTCTAATGTTGTATAAAGCAAATCTGCAGGACCGGGCAGTTTTAGCAATGTGGTCTGAAAAAGTCAGCTGATCATCAATCATAACTCCAAGGTTTTTGGCTGTTTTTGAAGGAGTTATGGTTGATGAGCCTAACTGGATGGTGAAATTTTGATAAAGTGAT
>NW_015654490.1:110653-129050 GCF_001515625.1 Sinocyclocheilus rhinocerous
AGAAAGAGAAAGTTGGGGGGGGGGGAGAAACATGCATCAGGATAGTAGATCAGTGCATTGCTTCTCAAAGTGACACCAGCTTAAAATACCTGCTGCTGTCTGTGTCATTTTTGTCAATCAAACAACAAAAGACAAAGAGAAAAGAAAACCATTCACTGCTCTTGTTATTTCCAGCAAAAATGACTAAAAACGACTGTCATATATAAATTTAGATATAATTTTCTCTTGTCTTTTGTTGTTTGATTAACAATAACGCCACAGACAACAGCAGGTATATTAGGCTGCTGTCATATTAAGACCAAATGCACTTATCTAATATGGCATCAGACAATAATCAGAATCAGACAATAAGCTGTATTGCAATGTGGTGCAATTTGGGATTTAGGGATGGCACTAAAATGCATTGTTCACTTGCAGAACGCAAGCTTCTAGAGGGCGCATAAGTCTGAAGTAGTGAATTTAGGGAAAGGGGTGCAGAGCCAGGGGTGGTTTTGTAGGCAAACATTAATGTCTTGAATTTAATGTGAGCAGCTACTGGTAGCCAGTGCAAATTGATGAACAGAGGTGTGACACTTTTTTTTTGTCTCGTTAAGGACTACTCTTGCTGCCAAATTAGTTGCAGCGGTTTGATAGAACTGGCTGGAAGTCTTGCCACGAGAGCATTGCAATAGTCCAGCCTGGACAGAAGAAGAGCTTGAACAAGAAGTTGTGTAGCATGTTCCGAAAGAAAGGGCCTGATCTTCTAATGTTGTATAAAGCAAATCTGCAGGACCGGGCAGTTTTAGCAATGTGGTCTGAAAAAGTCAGCTGATCATCAATCATAACTCCAAGGTTTTTGGCTGTTTTTGTAGGAGTTATGGTTGATGTGCCTAACTGGATGGTGAAATTATGATGAAGTGATGGGTTTTATGAAACCACAAGCAGTTCAATGTGGTCTGAAAAAGTCAGCTGATCATCAATCATAACTCCAAGGTTTTTGGCTGTTTTTGTAGGAGTTATGGTTGATGTGCCTAACTGGATGGTGAAATTATGATGAAGTGATGGGTTTTATGAAACCACAAGCAGTTCTTTCTTGGCAAGGTTGATTTGAAGGTGATGGTCCTTCATCCAGAAAGAAATGTCTGTTAGACAAGCTAAGATGTGAGCAGCTATCATCAAATCATCAGGCTGGAATGAGAGGTAGAGTTGAGTGTCATCAGCATAGCAGTGATATGAAAAGCCATGTTTCTGAATGACAGAACCTAGTGATGCCATGTAGACAGAGAAGAGAAGTGGTCCAAGAACTGAGCCCTGAGTCACCCCAGTAGCTAGATATTGCGACTTGGACACCTCAACCCTCCAAGATACCTTGAAGGACCTATCTGAGAGGTAAGACTCAAACCACTGGAGTGCGGTTCCTGAGATGCCCTTTGCCAATAGGGTTGACAGGAGGATCTGGTGGTTAAACATGACATAAGCAGAGGACAGATCAAGCAAGATAAGTATTGAAGAGTTGGAATCTGCTCTTGCCAGTCTTAGGGCTTCAACAACTGAAAGCAAGGCAGTCTCGGTCGAATGTCCACTTGTGAGATTTACTGTTTGGTTTTTGTTTACTGTTTTTGATATTTACTTTATTTCAAGTATTTAAAAAGTAACAAAAAAAAAAAAAAAACCCTGTTACACTCAAATACACATCAGTATCAGCCTACATTTCACTAATCAATGCAACCTCTGTGTTTAAGTTTAAGTGTGTGTGTGTGTGTGTGTGCATGAACTCTACGTGTCCACATCCCAGCAGCAACAGCAGACAGTGAGGGTTTAACCTCTTGGGGGTGTTGACAGATGATCTGACCTCCAAAACACTTAAAACACCCACCGGATCACTGCGGGGTCAGAGGTCATCGCACACATCTGAACGCTCCTGTCATCACAATGACTGATCCATTAACAGCTCCTATTACACTTCTCCTGCAACTCCGATTTTATTTTATAATTATGAATTTTTAATTATACAATAAATATTTCAAATTATATATATTATGTATATATTATAAATACATTTTATTATATATAATGCATATACTTTATGCATTGAATATCTAGTTCATCCACTGAAGGGTCCATATTTCCATGAGAAACAGATCAGGATGGTGCTGGTGACACGACACACAGAGCACCCACACAGTAGTGCTGGGTTTATACCGGTTCATACCGATTACCGGTATTTATTTTTGTTATGATATTAATTTTTAAAATACCGCAATACGCAAGTATGTCACTTAAACAACGTTCAGAACGCGACACTGTTTGAAAGGGGTCCGTTTTCACTGTTGCACTGTGGTGAGGGAACAGCTGTATGTGTTACTAAGCGTGAAAGTTCTGAAACTGAAGCTGTAGAACTAATAGAACGTGATGACACAGAAGAACTCATCCACAATATCCACATTGACCGCCACAAATATCCACCGCCCCCTGCCATCAGCTCCCGCGTCTCACACACACATGAGCGTGACTTTAGCACTAGATTTAGCAACTTTCAGACCCTTTTAGCGGCTTTTTCCCATCGAATATTCATACTGACAAACCTAGCGACTTTTTTGGATAAACCTTAGCTATGGTTCAGTTGGAAGATTTCGCCAGTGCTGTCCCGCGAACGCGAGGTCTGACTTTCCCGGAGAAGTGTCACCTCTCTCGGTGTCTGTTCTGTGCAGTGAGCGGCAGAGAAGCAGCGCATTCAGTTAGCCGCACCGCAGCCGACTCGTCAATAAATGAGTACAAAACAGCGTTTCCTAGCACCTGTCGCTTACTGATTGTTTGGAATTATAAATATGAGTGTAGTTCGTCTGTTAATATCACATGCACTTTTTTGTTTGTTGTTTTTTTTAGTTTGTTACTCAGACGCAGACAGTGCGCTGCATGAGACAAAAAATAATATAGCCAAAAAAAACGCATAGCCGCTCTTTAGTGTAGATGCATGTTGATCTTATCAGACGATGCCGCGATTATAAATGAGAGTGACTCCTGGTTAACGTATTAAAAGGGGTCGTGTTTAGTCACTATTTAGTGTGGTATTTTTTGACAATATTTACTCATCATGACAGTATGATGTACCGATGTACCAGTATGATATCAAAATATCGTCATGTACCGTGAAACCGGTATAATTTTGAAAAATACTGTGATATAAATTTTTGGTCATACCGCCCAGCACTACCACACAGTCTTCATTAACAGTGACTACATTAACACTGCTGACAGATACAGTTATAATGAGTCGTGCTGCTGTGGAGCTGATGCTGTTGGGCATGTCAGATCTCACCTGCGCTGATTATCAGACTATATAGACAAATCCAACCAACACACACATATCTCCACCTACACAGCAGGCCTATTAACACCCTAAATTATCATACAGTAAATAGCAGTGAAACAGACAGACTGGAGAAGAGCTTTCAACTGAATGACCCGTCATCTGACCCCTCACCTACGGTCAACATGATGACTGAAAGCGTCCACACAGCACAACCACTGACAGACAGCTGATCACAATCAGACCACTAACATGAATTAGGACAGGAAATGTAACCAGACTAGATTGTGATGTGGACTTTAACAGCCATCCACCTCATGCAAGTGTTACCAACTCATTTGCTGTAAAGTAGAATGACTTCAACATCACAACATCCAGCCGCTAATATGCACAGACAGACAGACGGACGGACGGATGGATGGATGTGTCTTACCTCCACCTCACAGGAGAACTGGCTGCCATCCAGCAGGGTCACGTGACACACCACCATCTTCATCTTCTTGTTGACTTTGAGCGTTGACAGCACACTCGCCTCCTGCTGGATCACTTGCTCTTCCTCTTTCTTCTCCACCTCCGATTCGCCCTCTTTCTCCTCTCTCACAGGCTGCAGACACACACACACACACTTTAGGTTAACACACACACATGGGCACTCTCGTGTTTTCCAGTGGAGCGGATGGCTGCTGGATGATGTCACTGGGCGGATGCTGAAGGAATGGAGAGATGACTGATGGGTTTTGGCTGAAGCGTGTTGCGTAAGGAAGCGTTTATTCTGACGGCGTCATGTGACGGAGCACAAGCGCGTCTGGAGTCCTCCGTCATGTTCAGCATCTGATCTGGACTACAGTCCCATCACATGCAGGTTTTTCTGAGGAGATGATGCCTGAACGATCTGCAGTGAACACCAGAAGCTGCTGCAGGAAGTGAGCAATGAGCTTAACCAGCAGATATGCAGACGAGCTCCAAGAACACTGCTTGATTATAATGCAACAACATTTCTGAAAAATAAAACATCTAAAAGGAATGCAATTGTTTCAAATAATCCAATCACAGTCAATGTCAGGCATAACCATCTGAGTTGCAAGTGTTTTTTTTTTTTCTTTTAATAAAATATTGATAAAAAGTTTAAATTAATAAATAAAATCTTTGGTTTAAAAATTGTCTTAAAGGGGTCATATGATGCAATTTCAATTTTTCCTTCCTCTTTGGAGTGTTACAAGCTCTTGGTGCATAAAGAAGATCTGTTAAAGTTGCAAAGACTAAAGCCTCAAATCCAAAGAGATCCAAAGATCACAAATGCAGACATGGTTTTATGTTTACGCGGCGCGATGCAACACGTAAAAAAACAGTATATGTCATTATAATCAGTAACTATGTCCCCACTGGATGCAACAAATGCCTCGTTTATAATGGGTTTTAATGTTTTTGTGTGTTTTGACATATAAAATGTCCTTTTAAAACTAATTTTAAAACTAAAATTAGATCAGACTGAAAGATTAAAATGAATGAACATGACATGACAAAAAAACTGTGAAAATAAACACTCCATCCAGCAGTGTGAAATGAACTCATTTGATTCAGTCCAAGATTTAGTCAAATGTCTCCTGAGTTCAAGCAAATCGCTCACATGCTGCCGTTCAAGAGATTGGGGTCGGCAAGATTTGTAATGTTTCTGAAAGAAGTCTCTTCTGCTCACCAAGGTTGCATTTGGTTGCAAGGTTGCAATGCAGCATCATTCTAAGATGCTGATTTGCTGCTCAAGAAACATTTCAGATTATTATCAATGATGAATACAGTTTTTTGTGGAAACATGATACATTTTGTGATACATTTGATTTTTTTCAGGATTCTTTGACAAACAGAAAGGTCAAAAGAACAGCATTTATTTGAAAAATAAATCTTTTGACATTACAAATGTCTTTACTGTCACTTTTAATCAATTTAATGCATCCTTAATGAACAAAAACAAAAGCATTAATTTCTTAAAAAAAAAAGTGGCTTACTCCTGGTAGTGTATATATACAGACATATTCGTCCATGTTTGTCTCACCTGTGTGTCAGCACTGCCGATAGACTTCTCCTCCTCTGTCTCCTTCTCCTCCGGCTGCACCTGCTCTGCTCTGCTCTCCTCTCTCACCTCCTTCACCTCCTCTGTCTGCTCTGTGCTGGCGGTCGCTGCGCCTCCTCCGTCCGCCTCCTCTTTCGGCTGGCTCGTCTCCTCCTGCTCCTCCTTCACGGCCTCCACGCTCTCCTGCTTGGGCGGCGCTGTGCTCTCGCCGGGCTTGTCTTGGCTCTGGGATTTCTGTCGTTTAAGCCATGGAGGCAAAAAGCGGGAGATGCCCTTCTCTTTCTTCTGGCCGCCGGCAGCAGCAGGAGGACTGCTGGGCTCCGGAGACGCAGCCGCTTCCTGATCGCTCTTGGCCTCGGTGCTCTGGCTCTCCTCCTGCTCAGGAGCAAACACGCACAATCCTGGACTTTAATCGCTTCTCATTTTGATGAACCGGGATCGAGTCTTAAATCCCAAGAATCCATCTATGCTGTTCTCTGCTGATGTGTGAACAAAGCTTTATGTCTAGTGCATATCCCACCCAATTCACAATAGGCTTTGTGCTTTGTTACCTCTGATATTAAGAAGTCTCCGCTTTCAAATTCTGTCAGTTTTGTTACGAAATACAAATTATAAATGGGTTTTTGTTGTTCTTTAATGTGGGGTGAAAGATTGCTGTAGCCTCACATGACCCGATCATCTGTTTCTGTTCATTACAGCAGCAAATAAACATGAATGAACATCAGAAGAAACTTACTGAAATCAATCACATCTCATGTAATCAACTGATCAGAGTTTCAACCACAGTAAGATGTCAATAAAACAGCATGTAAAATGTCCATAAACTTATAGTCAGCTAGAAAAATACATTTGCAATTTTTTTGCTAAATGTGCATTTTATTACATATTCATAGCAATGCAAATGCTTAAAAACGATGTAAATAAAAGTTAGTACACTTACTTTCAAAGGTACTTCACTGTCTTTTCTGATCAATGGAATTGATCAATTAAACTTTAAATAAGGTGTTTCTGAATTATTTTTGCATCTCATGTTATTGTTTTACTTCAACCAGTTTATAATATCTAAATATTTTATATTGAAAAATTCTATTCATAATCAATTGCATTTATTTCTTTTTAATTTTGTAGAATACTATTAATACTAGTTATATTGTTTAAATGTGTTCCCTGGTATCTGGCAACCCTTCACCTGGAGCTTTAAATTTAGGGAGGGAAGAGTTCAAAAGTGACTAGAAGGAGAGCAGCAGTATACAAACTGAACATCAGCTACTGTTAATGCTGACTAAGAAGTTTAAACTATAACGGCGTATTTAACTCTAGGCCGGACTGACACACGCTCGCCTGTCACTGCGTCTTCTGCATCATTACATGTGACCGGTTAATTTAAACATCAAGCTGAGAAACATGTCGAATCAGAGGAGGTCATAACAGCTGGTTCCGATCAGTGTCCAATCGTTTATAGAGTTTAAAAAATATAATACGGGCTGTTGCATTCTCAATATTTCGTAATTTTGCCTCAGATACAGAAATGCATTCGCTTTAACAAGCAGGTTGTTCATTACCACGGCAACCGCTTGAATTTGATTCTTGTGTGTAAAAATTAACTCTACACGTAACAGGCAGAAAGATGGCGATAAACATTATTTAAGGCTCTCTCTACTCGTTACGACATTGATATTTGAACTGTTGTATTCAGGTATAATACTTATTTCATTTGATTGGTAAGTTATTCTTATTATACTTCTTATTCTACTTGTTTTTTATTTTGCTGTTTTAATTAGAAATTTCAAAAAGCTTATAAATTTTTTTTTTTTTTTGAAGTTAGAAAAATGCCAAAAGGTAAATACAAAATTCCCTGTAAATCACTTTATGGAGTCAAATATCACCTTGCAACGGAAAGGCTAATTTTTTTATCAGAATATTTGATTGATTAGAAGGTGCTCCTGAAATTTTTTAAATTAGCACAAGTGCTCCTAAAAAGAAAAATAAGCGTAGAGCCCTGTAATACAGTATTTATTACACACACTCATGTGTTCATGTGGTTCTGCTCACATTATTTACTACGCTGAGATGCCTGGTATTGTGTAGCTCTGCTCTGGCTGATTAGAGAGCATGCATTGACATCTGCTCTACCTGCGGTTGGTCGTTGCTCTCAGCGGGTTTGTCGGGCTGGTCTGTCTGCTGCTGGACTTCAGGAACCTTCTCCGGTTCCTTCTTCACGTCTGTCTCTGATCCCACCTCTGTCGTCATCACGCCCGGCACACTAACAGACACACAAACAACACGCCAGTCTTTAAAGACTGAGTTCATCATCTCAGATAAAATCTGCGGAAAACACACTGAGACTCAGAACTAGGGTTGGGTATCGTTTGAATTTTATCGATTCCGATTCTTATTGATTCCTAGTTTCGATTCCAATAAGATAAAAAATCCAATATAAAAAAAATTAAGTCAAACATTTAGATGTTTTTACAAAGCATTCTGTTGCAGCTGAATAACACGAGCAGGAATTTTGCCTATGCTTTGAAAAAAATACCACAGCAAAAACAACTAGATTAATATAAATTTCAAATATTAAAGTGTTAAAGACAAGTAAACAGTCAGTAATGAGATAGGAACAAACAAATCAATTAGCGATATCATAAATAAATACAACTGAACAAAATTTCAGGTACAGAAACTGTAATTAAAAGTTTAAAAACACTGCATAGTTTTCTTTTCATAAATAAAATATAGATTAATCAATTAAAGTTATTAAATATATTCAGTCAAGATCAGTGAATGATTTTCTCTTGTTCTTTGATTAATATTAATAACAGGCAACGCGTTTATTAGGCTGCTGTCTCTTTAACACCGAACGCACGCAGATCTAAAAATACTGTACATGTGTGTTTTCTTTCTCATCTGTTTACGTTCACGTAAGACAAAAACGGCTGTGTTTATGATGATATACTGACGTAGTTTTCTGCATATTGGTCGACAAATATGAAAGAAGTCAGTTTCGGCCCGGAACAACCTTTTCTACAGTGGAAATACACGGAACGGTTCGAGAACGGACACAAACCGGGAACCCGTACGGCGACCGCTGTTCTCTGTGCTCGCACTTGCGCAAACAGGGCGCAAGTTCTTTCCGTTCCTGCACTTAAATCGCATGCACTTAAATATTTTTTAATCACATTAAAATGCGAACGCAGGAATCGTTAAGCAGAATCGAAATGCACGCGTCTTATCGAATACCCGGTTCTTGGAAATTTGGAACCGGTTCTAAAATGGAACCGGTTTTCGATACCCAACCCTACTCAGAACACCTTCCACACACTGAACTAAACTACAAAACACAAGAAAAGTTTGATAGCAGTTGCTTTTCAGTTACTAATAATAAAAAGCCAAATGCTACAATATTTTTTCATATAGTACTTTGTTTCATATACGTTGTATAATAGTATTGATTTATTAAACACAACCGTGATTGTAAACTAATGATGAATGCTGAAGAATCTCCATGTTAGAAACAATAGTTTATTTCCAGATCCCTGATGTGTGACTGTTATGATTGTTAGAATGTATATCTGATACAGCTGTATTTTCTATTGGATATGACAGCAAATGTGTGGCTGTATGCAGGGCCCTATGATTTCCACAATACAGAAAACACGAATGGAATCCAGTCCAGAATCCAGAATGGAATTTACAATACAGCATGGAATGTCATGGAGTTTGGCATGACGATATGGACTAGTGTCTGTGAATATTAAAGCTCAAAAACACTGCTATTGAATATGAAGTCCAGCTGTCCTGTGTGTCTCTGTGTGAATGAGGGCTGCAGCTTCATATACTGTGACTTAAAGAAATGGTGACACAAATATTACTATTGTACGATAGAATATACTTCTCAAAGTATTATTATTATTAATATAAGTAATAATAAAAGGAATACACTTTTTACATATCTTTTTCACATCTGTTTTAATTTAAACAGTAAATCTGTTGTGCAGCTTTTCGTAGAAAAAAAAGGACTCTATCATTGTAAAAGTGTTGTTAATCTGCTACAGTTTTATGTAATCAGTGGATGAGATACATTTTGACTACTTAATTTAAGTACACCATTATAGGGCTGAAACGATTCCTCAAGTAACTCGAATACAAAAAATCAGAGGCAAATTATTTGCCTCGAGGCTTCATTTAATCCATTTACTGTAACTACACACAGAACACTGTGTTTCCCCACGGACCATTATTACTGACGCACAAACTGATAAACACTGGACATATTTAAGACTGTAAATCAATATGGTGGCTAGTTATGATAGCCGTATGGTAGCTATGTTTTGTGAAAGACTAAGTGCCATTCATGTTGATTGTCTCATTCTCTCTCTGTGACACACACACACACACATTATCTCTTACACACACACACATTTTTTTTTTCACCATTGCATAAATTAAAAAGCCAAAATGTGCTTTTTACTGTTTTGTCTTGCTATTCAAAGAAACAAAAAAAATCAATTACAAAACAACAATTTCAAAATATTTAACACTGAACATTTTTAACATTCTAGCAGACACTTTACCAATAAAGCACAATTTAGCTTAAAATTAATAAGTTAGTAAAATAATATATTTTGGCCATCAGACCCCCTTCTTGAATCAGGCATGTATTTTTTACTGTACAATTGCAAGCAGCCTTGCTGAGAAGAGACTTCTTTTAAAACACTAGAAAATATTACAGATCCTAATTTGAACACTGTGTGTGAATGTTATAATAAATGTATTAAAACAGAGCTGTTGTAATGATTATTATCATTATTATTGTCTTACTTTTTATTTTATTTTACAGAACAACAGTAAAATTACAATACTAACATTTATGAATGTTGATAGAGTTCTTGCTTTTTCTCAACTTTTATTTTGGCGGAAACGCGCAGGAAGACCTCAATGCTTATTTTTATTATGAATATGTCGTACGTATCGCATTGTACTCTACAATGTATCAGCGCAGATTTTCCTCGCGCTTTGGACTTTGAACCCTGGTTAACAAGCAGATCTGCTGCGAGGTCGTGCAGCGCTGTCAGAATACATGCAATGCGCGCGTGTATTAGAAAACATAACGTTCTGCAGTTTATTTACTAATTGTTTAAGGCCATTTCGCAATTTCAATCATCATACAGTAACCAGCAACAATCACCCCTTCCTCTTCTCATTGAAGACATGCGATGCAGTCATAAACAGTCTCTCGCTGTCGGTGCTTGTAATGATTTTTGCATCTTTCTCCGACAGTTTAAATGCTTCCACACTGCTGACATGTGTGCTGCATGTGCTTGTAATGATGTTTGCGTCTTTCTCCGACAGTTTAAATGCTTCCACACTGCTGACGTGTGTGCTGCATAATAAAGAGTGCGCGCCTCTCACTCTGCGCTGGGTGCTATTTGATCGCGTCATATCATTGTTCGGTACAATTTATTCGGTCTTTTCGTTTATTTGGCCGAACACCGAAAGAGCTTTTTTTTGCTATTTTCGGCCGAATAATTTCGGTTGCCGAACATTCGGTGCATCCCTAATACTTGATTACTAAAATAATCGATAGCTACAGCCCTAGACCATTATATGGAATCTAGAAAAATTTAAATTTTGGAAAATAAAATGGATTTTTGTTTGATTTAACCATTAAAACGGAATCCAGAAAAAATAAATAAACATAGTTAAATAAAAGTTATTCATTTTATATTTTCGTAGAGCCATATATGAGCACTGAGGAACGGTAAAAAAAGTGTATTATTTCTGAGAGCAGACAGTGTGTGTGAAAACTGCAATGTCATGAAAAAAAAAATCATATCTATCATCATGTGGGGGAGTCTGAGACTGTGAGAGACAGAGAATCAGTGAAGAATGAAAAGCATCAAAACACTCTTTCATGTTGAATCAAACCCCACCATGAGCAAACACACAGTACTGAGTGTGTGCGTGTGTGTGTGTGTGTGTGTGTGTGTGTGTGTCTGAGATCCACTGACACACAACACAAGCTGAACAAACACACAACGCAGCGCTCACGACACGACCCACGATGCACTGCAGGAACATCAGCAGCTGCCGGCTCGATGACATCAGCAACACTGAAACCGGTCAATAACTCACATCCTCCACGTTCAAACTAGGGGTCGACCGATTATCGGCGCCGATATTAAGCATTTTTATGATTATCGGTATCGGTCATTTTCAAAACCGATTCGCAGATAAAATAACTTAATTTTGAAACGCGCTATTTGGCTCTGATGCAGCCTGTCAGAACTCAGCACTCTGTGGCCTAAAGCAGTCTAGTTCAAACCATGAGAGAAATCTGCAGGTCAGTGTGTGAAAACATCTGCAGATCCCGTCCTGGGTCGCTATAATGTCAGTACAGGCCTGAGTCATGATCAACACTATAACCAAAGTTACACAGAAGAAAACACAGTCCTAGATCACATGGCATTGTTTTTATGAAGTTTTTGTTTTGGCATGTTGTTAAACAACAGTCACGTCCATTGAACTTGCTGTACTTCAGTCCCTCACAGCCTTGTTTTCATTCCCGCCAAAATGAAACACGGCACTCTCCTGATTCTGAATCAGATCCACTGCACATGTGTGCTCAAATCAATCTCACACACACACACGAACCTCAGGTTCACCAGGACGCTCATGAGCGCAACATTCCCTCAAGATGGGCTGAAAGAGAAGAACTGGAGGAATTGTGGGAGTTTCTGAGAGCACACAGCTGTTACAACACACAGCAGAGAGGCGTCCAGCTGACCCTCGGCCAGGGGAAAACCACTGACGCAAGCACAGCACAACACTACAGCAAACACACTGGGAGAGAGAGAGGAGACATGCGTGACCTCATCATCATCCTCAAACACACGCATGTGACATGAGTGTGTGCGTGTGTGCAGGAGCAGCCACTGGGTCAAAGTAATACATGCACACACATGCTATTAATAGTTTGAGCTCAGTATGATTTCATTTTAAAACAAATTACTACCTTTATTCATCTGGATGCATTAAAATTATCAAAAGTGACAGTCAAGACATTTATACACTGAAAAAAATGTTTCATTCATCCAATTAAAAAAAATTAGTGTAATGATTCACATCTATATTGAATGAAACATTTTTTTCAGTGTAGTTACATAATTTCTATTTCAAATAAATGCTGTTCTTTTGAACTTCCTATTCATCAAAGAATCCAAAAAAATAAAATGTATCGCAGTTTCCACAAAAATATTGTGCAGCACAACTGTTTTCAACACTGATAATAATCAGAAATGTTTGTTGAGCAGCAGATCAGCATATTAGAATGATTTCTGAAGATCATGTGACACTGAAGACTGGAGTAATGATGCTGGAAATACAGCTGCGCATCACAGAAATAAATTACACTTTAACAGATATTCACATAGAAAACTGTTATTTTAAATAGCAATAATATTTCACAATATTACTGATGTTACTGTATTTTTTATGGCTTGGTGAACAGAAGAGACTGGTGTGTTTCCTCAGCTAATTTTTCTTGCCAAATAGGACTGATTTTTCCTTGTTTTTCAAAGTTGCTGCTAGATGTTTAATAAAGCGCAGAAAGCGCTCATCGTTGTGGGTTTGATGGTGTAACTAGGGCTGCACAATTAATCGAATTTCTAATCACGATCACGATTACGGATGGCACGATTACGCAATCGTTCAAAGCCGCGATTACAAAAAAAAACAAAAAAACTACATTATTCTGCGTGCTTAAGAGGCGTATTTAGAGCATGTATCGTTATGAGAGGCGAATCACGACTTTTAAAGGGGTCATATGATGCGATTTCAATTTTTCCTTTCTCTTACAAGCTCTTGGTGCTTTCTGTAAAGTTGCAAAGACTAAAGTCTCAAATCCAAAGAGGTATTCTTTATAAAAGTTAAGAGTCAACCACATCTACCTAAAACGGCTCGTTCTAACACGCCCCCACATATCTACCTCACTATGTGGGAAGATTTGCATAACGCCGCCCAAATGTTCACGCAAAGAAAGAAGGCGTAACTTTTATTCTCACTGTAGTATTGTTGCCACTGCCGCCATGTCCTGAAGACGCTGTGTGCTTCGTGCTGCCGCCATGTCGTGAAGGCACTGTGTGATTCGTTGTGAAAGCAAAACTACTTTGTTTGGTCTTCCAAAAGAGGACGATATCCGCTTCGTCATGCCTGGAGCTGATCCGTGCTGGTCGCTGAGGAAATACATCAACTTCACGCTGTTGATCGTCGGATCGGCTTTCACCGTGGACGAAGCAGAGTCCAGCATGGGGTCGTCACATGTGGTTGCCGCAAGCCCTCCGGACGCTCCTTCATCGAATCCGCCGGCCGCGCCGTTCTCAAGCCCCCGGCCGCCGCTCACTCTAGCCGCTGTGTGTGACGCTGTGTGTTTTCATTGTGAAAGCGAAACTACTTTGTTTGGTCTTCCAAAAGAGGACACGACTAGAAATCAGTGGTTAACTTTAATAGTAGTGTGTAGGCGTGTCCTTATCAACGACCTGATTATCCGCTGATGCATGTCTATCTCATGTCACGTTAATTTCGTAAACGTGTGTGCTGATAAAGAAACAACTTCTGACAACTTGCGACAACAAGTGTTGCTCAGAATCAAGCATTAGAACCGAAAGAAAAGCTTCATCAGTGGTGTGGAATTATTTTGGATTCACGGGCGATGATGTCGAGCAGCGTGTTATACTGTGTAAGTTATGTCGAACAATGGTTTCTGCACCATCAAGCAACACCACGAATTTATGCAACCATTTAAAATTCAACTACAGAGTGCAATACAAGGAGTGTCTGAAGAAAAAAAGCACCAAGTGATGCAAGAACTGCTACACAGACACCCATCACGAAATCGTTGTTTTGTACTTCTCCGTACCCGGCAGGTTCCCGAAGGCAGATTGAGATAACTGAAGCGATCACGCATTTCATTGCAAAGGACATGGTGCCAATTAATTCAGTTTGCAGCGTGGGGTTTAAAAACTCATAAGCACACTGGACAAGAGATATGTCATCCCCTCCCGCAATTATTTTTCTCAAGTTGCGCTACCTTCACTTTATGCAAAATGCCGGGAAAGGATTGAATCAGATCTGCAGAAAATAGAGTTCTATTCCACCACGACTGATTAATGGTCGAGCAGAACTATGGAACCATATATGAGCCTAACAGTTCATTACATTGATGAAGAGTTTCAGCTCAAAAGCAGATGCTTGCAAATGTCCTATTTTCCACAAGATCACACTGGAGATGTGATTGCTCAAGGATTGAAAGAGATGCTGGCTGCCTGGGATTTAAAGGAGGAGCAACAAGTCTGTGTCACAACAAACAATGCAGCAAATATAGTGAACGCTGTTGCTATTAATAAGTGGAGCAGACTCCAGTGTTTTGGACACAGGCTGCACCTAGCAATTGGAGAGTAGCCTGCTATTACTTAATATTTATTTATCTAAAAATGTACATATAATACCATTATTATGCCATTGCAATATCATATGTACTTGTCTAATAATATGCAGACCAGGGGTTTTCAAATCCATTCCTGGATTATAATGCATTCAGTGATAGAACAGTGTAGCATGCAACAACTTCAGTGTTTTATATATTGTAATAATGCTGTTATTTGATAAGTGAACTATAAACTATAACTATAAACATGTTTTTACAACTATAATATAAATTGTACTATTTTACAGTAATTAGAAATTTTGTCTTTAATTGTAAATAAAATATATAGCTTTAGTAAACTGTGTGTGTGTGTGTGTGTGTGTAGAACATGCTTTGAAAGATGGACGGATTGACCGTGCACTGAATGTCTGCAAAAAGGTGGTGGGGTGCTTCTCCTATAGCTGGAGACGAAGGAGGGAGTTGCCCGAGGCCCAGAAAGAGCTCAAATTACCTCAACACAAGCTCAAGACTGAGTGTCCAACGAGGTGGGGCTCAAAACAAGCAATGATTGCCGCCAGGGTGTTGGAACAACAGAGTACCATTTCTTGTGTTCTCTCCGCGGACAGAAAAGCCAGACACCTTGTCCCCACATGGCAGGATGTAGAAGTCCTTGAGGCGGTCAACAACTCCCTTTCTCCACTTGCTGAATTCACTGATGCTCCTTCAGGAGAGCAATATGTAAGTGTATCATATGTGAAACCTGTTCTTCATTTGTTCAACAACAAAATCTTGGCAGAGAAAGAGGGAGAAACAGAACTGTCAAAATGCATCAAGAAGAAGATCCTGGACTACCTGAATGAGAAGTATGATGGTCCACAGACTCAAGAGACTCAAGAGTTGGCTCAAGACATGGCTTCTGCAATTGATCCCAGATTCAAGCTCAAGTACGTCAACGAAGACAGAGTTGAAGCTGTCAAGAATCGTTTGAGAACTGAAATGGCATCAATATCTACAGTCATGAAGGTAATAATTATTGGTTGTGTGTGCCATGTATATAATATAATTTTATTTGGGCCATTTTCAGTATTAATTTAACATTAATAAATAGTTCTTACTATACTATCTTTTATGAGTTAAACTAAATTTTTGCCTTTGTTTTATTAAAAGCCTCAACCATCTGTGAGTGTGACTGTTAGAGAGGAAGCAGAAGACCAAAATACACCAGCACCAAAGACCACCAAAAAAACAACGGGCAGCTTCTTTAAAGTGGATGAGGACCACAGAGCAGCAGCATCATCTCTCTCCAGTCTCCAAGACATGGCCATAACTGCTGAGCTAGTCTTATTTTCTCTCTGCTGCTGTTGATAGTGAGGAGAATCCTTTGGTCTGGTGGAAGGAACATGCAAAACAATTCCCAGCACTCTCAAAGTTAGCACAAAAGTATTTGTGCATTCCTGCCTCAAGCTCTCCCTCGGAAAGAGTATTCAGCACTGGAGGAAACATTGTGACTTGTTTACGTGCATCCCTAAAGCCTGAAAGTGTAGACAGGCTTGTGTTCCTGGCCAAAAATCTTTGACATAAAGTCAAACTTGGTGTTGTTCATTCCTGAAAACTTCAAGTGTATTTATGGCTTGTGTTCTAGGCCAAAATACTTGATAAGGCAAACTCAGTTTTTTTTTCTTTCTACAGGTTATCTTGAGTTTTTCCATTGTTTTAATTTTAGTATAACATTATTATACCATGCATATTGCATATTTTTACTTTTTTTATTTAAAGAAACCAAACCAATGTATCGTTGACATTTGTGGCAATGATAAAAGCAATAAAAGTTTTTCAGGAAGAGTGTTTTCAGCTTGTTTTTTTATTTTTATATAAAATTATGGCATGCAGTTGCTTCAAACAATGGTATAAAGCTATTTAAAACATCAATCAATGCAAATTGTGATAATGGTAATTCATTGTGACTTGTTTGCGTGCATCCCTAAAGCCTGAAAGTGTGGACAGGCTTGTGTTCCTGACCAAAAATCTTTAAAAGTCAAACTTGGTGTTGTTCATTCCTGAAAACTTGAAGTGTTTTATGGCTTGTGTTCTAGGCCAAAATACTTGATAAGGCAAACTTTTTTTTTTTCTTTCTACAAGTTATCTTGAGTTTTTTTCATTGTTTTAATTTTAGTATAACATTATTATACCATGCATATTGCATATTTTTACTTTTTTTATTTAAAGAAACCAAACCAATGTATTGTTGCGGCAACGAGAAAAGCAATACAACTTTTTCAGGAAGTGTTTTCAGCTAGTTTTTTTTATTTTTGTATAAAATTATAGCATGCAGTTGCTTCAAACAATGGTATAAAGCTATTTAAAACATAAATCAATGTAAATTGTGATAATCGTAATTAATAATCGCAATTACAATTTCAAGGGAATAATCGGCAATTATGATTTGTCATAATCGTGCAGCCCTAGGTGTAACAGTCATGAACTCACTCCAGCAGCTGTTCCTCTGGTCAAGACTCAAGACAAACACACTCATGATGGGTTTTAAAGTCTACATGTGAGTGTCCAGCTGACATTCAAACTGATTCAAGGTCAGCTCTCATAATCATAACGTCTGTTTCTTCCTGCTTATCCTGACACATAATAACATCACTGTATCACTATGGATGCACCGAAATGAAAATTCTTGGCCCGAAGCCGAACAAAATGAAACACTGGGCCAAAGGCCGAATACGGTTTTTCACGTTTTTCCCCAATGTATTTTGCCAATTTTTTTTCACCATTACATAAACTGAATAGCCAATATGTGCTTTTTACTGTTTTGTCTTGCTTTTCAAAGAAAAAATAAATTACAAAACAATTTAAAATTATTTAGCCTACTTGACACTAAACATTTTTAACATTCTAGCAGACATACCAACAAAGCACAATTTAACTTAAAATTAATAAGTTAGTAAAATAATATTTTTGGCCAATTTTTGAGACCCCCTTCTTGAATCAGTTATGTGTTTTTTACTGAACAAATAAATGCAGCCTTGCTGAGCAGAAGAGACTTTTTTGAAAACAGACAATATTATAGATCCCAATTTGAACAGTAGCCTATGTGTGAATTTTATAATAAATATATTAATAGTCGGGATGCTCCGATTGATTGGCCGGAGATCGGTATCGGCCCATAATCACATTTTATGACTCAATCGGTACTCACTGCACTTGGCCGATCTCACCAACCGATCGCAATTTGATGAAGTCAACTCGTGACGACGTACATGATGCGTGGGGACATTAATGATTTGGCGCCACAGTCATGTCATGGCTGGTGTGGAAATGCTATGACGTTTCGAGAAACAATGAAAAATTTGCTATTTGTCGTGTATGTTTTGCATGATGATATGATGAATGGATGGTTCATTTTTAACAGCAGATTCAGGGATGTTAGAGACTAGAGCTGATCTGCACATCACGGCACGCGTCTGCGGCTCATTAAAGCCTGTGTTACGGCCACCGGATTTATTTTTGATAAATAAATGAAAAACAGGTCAGTGTATATATATATATATACATATATGACTGTGTCTGTGAATATTAAACTGCAAAAAGACGATTTAAATACGAATGTTCT